>NW_015548206.1:761033-762096 GCF_001515605.1 Sinocyclocheilus anshuiensis | reverse complement strand
ATATTCTGTTACACCAAATACACAAAATAATGATCTTTAAAAAAAGCATCATATGACCCCTTTAAAAGCTGAAGAATTCCAAAGGAACGCCGTTATTTTGACAGGAAAATACAACAAAGAATATCGTTTACATGTAGCGCGTCAATTCTCTCTCTCTCTCTCTCTCTCTGCGTGTGTGTGAGACAAAGCGACGGCGAGTCATGCGCCTTAGTGATGGAAATTTTGATTCTTTCAAGAGATTAGTTCATTTTCAGTTCGTTCACCAAAGTGATTCGTTCAGATTCGTTCACTGATTCGTTCAGTGACCATTTCTTCATATTACATAAATACGCCAGCAGGTGGCGAAAAAGAGTGTTTTATGTGTTGTGTCTTAAGTCAACGAACGTATTCACTTGTTACAAAAACTGATTTGGCTTTATTAAAATGTGTGCATAATCTACTCATTAAGTAAATAAAGTCTAAATAAGTTGTTCAGATGACCAAAGCACAAGGTTTTCTTGCATAATTAACATTTTAATTGTTTGGTCAGACAATTACACATTCATAAATCGGGGATTAAACGTGGAGTTATGTTCTGTACGCTAAATATGAAAATATAAACAAGCGTATGTGCACAGTACCTATAACTGCGCTTTGCATCTGCTTTCTGCTGATTGCTGATTGAGATTGACATGCTAAATGGCCGACTGGCCAGGTACACTCTCATTCATTTCGTTCACGAACGAGATATGTACCAGTGCAGTCATTTCATTAACAAACGAGATGTAGCAGTTCATTCAACTCGTTCACGAACGACATGTACCAGTTCGGTCATTTCATTCACGAACGAGATGTACCAGTTCATTCAGCTCATTCACGAACAACTTGTACCAGTTCAGTCATTTCGTTCACGAACGAGAAGATCTCTCAATCTCGTTCAGACTCAAAAGAAACTCGTTCAGTGAAGGGCGTATTCGTTCACTACATTCAACAAATCACATGCTCCGTCACATCTCATGCTCGAAGGCTATTGGCTCGAGGTTTAGTCATTCTTTGACAGGATGAAACAGTCCACAGAGCTACC
>NW_015548206.1:736111-759007 GCF_001515605.1 Sinocyclocheilus anshuiensis | reverse complement strand
GAAGGGCGTATTCGTTCACTACATTCAACAAATCACATGCTCCGTCACATCTCAAACTCGAAGGCTATTGGCTCGAGGTTTAGTCATTCTTTGACAGGATGAAACAGTCCACAGAGCTACCCGGTTCACTGATCTGCGCATGCGCTGCCAATAGCGCCGCGCTGCTCTGGAGGGAGGAATTTCAGTGAATGAGAAATATGAGTCAATGGATTACGTGAACGAGAATGATTCGTTCACCTAAAAGATTCGTTCAAAAAGAACGATTCGTTCACTAACGAAACATCACTAATTACCATGCCAATCCCTCCGAGAGTTGTCATGACAGAAATACAAAGTTCTGGCATGAAACTCTAGATGGCGCAGTCTGATATAGCTAACTCAGTATGACATAATGACATCATTATCATGTCACAGCTGATTGGTTCTCTCCTGTATTGGTAGCCAATGAGCTCACTGCTCAACATTCAAATATTTGGCTAATGCTTGTGGTAGCAGTTGCAGCACACTTCAGAAACCCTGCACCTTCCCCAGCTCCACCTGTATAGATCTGCTACGGGGTGATCATGTATGCTATTGGGGTTATTCATATATATTATATGTGCAGCAGCAGTATTTCTTACATGCTCACAGCAGCATGTTGTGGATGTATTGGCAGTAGCATGACTTGGTACTTGCTCTGCCACAGCAGCAGCAGCAGCGCAGCAGATCTATTCCGCCAAGACCAAATACATTAACATTGTCATGTACATTACCATGCCAATCCATCCGAGAGTTGTCATGACAAAAATTACAATTCATATACTGTATCATACACATCAGTCATATCTAAATGAAACTGAACTTAAAATGATTTTACATATAAGATGAGAGGAAAACTAAAAAAATTTGAAGACTCAAAAAGGCAAATGCAAAAGTGTTTATATATATCCCATCTCATGGTTTTGTTTTGTTTTTTATCACAATGTCCTTTTCAGAGCTCTGTAATGATCTATGTGTTAAATTAGTCGTTTTGGCATGGTTATCTTCTTCTTCTTCTTCTTATTATTATTATTATTATTATTATTTATTTATGCATATTTTAAAATAAGAAGTGAAGGCACGGGGTGAGGGCAAAGCTTTAACTCTAATTACAATACATATTGCACCAAATTAGTTTTATAGCTTTATTATAATTTACCAATTTATACTGGACATCTGGTACATGTACAGTTAATAAATTACATGTCTGTATCGGTCTGAGGATTAGCTTTATGCTCTTGGCTCTTGGACTAATCTGGGTAATCTGGGTAAACTAATCTTTCTCTCAGAAACAAGTGGGGCTATAGACCAACCACACAACAGTGCATTGCTCCATTGCTGAGATACACTACCTTTATTCACGTGTTCTACATCACTTTCTTGCTTTCTTCTTTGTTCTATCAGATCCACAATGTTCTGAGGTGCAATAGGTCTCAATTCTCAGGGAAAGGCGATTACTAATGTATGAGAGTTTTGACATGGTGAAAAGATATGGCGTCAGAATGCTTTCTGAGATTTGAAAATCTGAAAGTTGTAACTTCCTACCAAACATTAAACTTTCTTTCTCTCTAGAAAAAAAAGGAAGATAAAGGAAAAGGAATGAAAGAAAGACATTACACTGAGCCTAAAGATGTGAGCCATTTTATGTCAAGAGGGAGGTTTTCTCTTTCACTTTGTCACGGTAAAGGATTCTACCCCGCAGACAGTAATTACATACCTCTTAGAGAAACGTCATCAGCAGTAGGACAAATCATTATTCTGCTGCACAACAGAATTAAAATAACAAGTGTCACACATAAATACTGAAGTATAGCTGAATTCTCCCAATAGTGGTTCTGATGTGCACAGTGTCTGTCATATCTGAAGGACTGTATTGCATGTTTATCATCTTCAATTTTTTCTGAATCTGCTTAGCTGTGACCACATGCTATTAAATTTCAAAATGAAAACAGAAGAGAAAGGGAATTAATTTGCACTTCAGGTGCTTTAACTGCAGACATTGAGCTTATTTGCAGTTTTTCTCAATCGATTTGACACTTTTCTCCAAAGCAGTGTACTTGCTCTCAAAACAATTAGCACAGCCATCCAAACACAAAATGATCTTAACCAAACAGTTCAACTTTACTGCAAAATGAAGCACTGTATTTTATTTATGCATTTATTAAAAGTAAATATTAACATCAAATCTATAGGTGTGTTCTCTATTGATTTTAAAACACATCCAGCTATTCAGTAGATGCACAAATATGCTAATGAAATAATATGTTATAAAATAATAAAAATACATGTTTATTGTAATTCTTCAACGGGGAGTTTTGTTTTATATATATATTGTGTATATCTAAACAAAATGAAAATGGTTATCCAACACCTGCTGTCACCCATGAGAAAAAACTAATTGCCCCTTTAAAACTTAAAATCTGTTCATGCCTCCTTTAGCAGCAAGAACTGCAAACAAACTTTTCTGAAAACTACAGATCAGTCTTTTACAGCACAGTGGTGAATATATATATATATATATATATATGATTTTTTTTAGCTGGTCAAAATACTAGTGTTCTAATAATTTTGGTCACCGCTGTATATACACACGTGTGTGTGTTTGCTGTACAATTATCCTGAATTATTGATCTTGCCTTTGATTTACATCTGGAAGAGAATTTCATTGCATTTTATCTAGACTACATATTTGCTGCGCTTGCATCATAGGAGAAAAAAATGTAAAAAAGGTTGAATCCATGCTTGACAAGCTCCTATCTCAACATCTCTAAAGGTCTCTTCCTTTGTGGCTTTTGATGTTGTTCTGGATCACCATGTCAACAATGCTCCTGTTCCATTCAAAATAATCTTGATTGTCCACCTGAATGATCTCAAACTTAAATTCGGAAAAATGTTTGGATATTTACAGTCAATAACAGAAGTTGTCCCAGAAGGACTAAAAATCTCTACTATCAACAACCATAGTAAACCTCCTCTCTAGTAATTTCGTCTATTCAATTCAATTCAATTCAGTTAATCTCTTATTACACCCCTTTCTCTAGCCATTCCACCACCTAATAGACCACTTTCTTTACCTCCCCGCCCCCCCCCCGGAAAATGGAAAACTGCATTTACAGTGTTGAGTGTATAAAAATTATTTCACAGTTTAGTTGTTTCAGTTCACTTTTTTAAGTTGACAGCTTGCAGTTTATGAATTTGTTCATTCAACCTAATATTTTAAATTTTCACTGTCTCAACTAGTTTGTAAATTCACCCGCTTCGAATGTTATCACTCGATTGAATGGGCATTATCAGTGGTTATCAGCTCATAGATATGGGCCAGAAGGGGCCTACTGCGCCTACTGGTAGGCTCAGAAGGCTGTTATCATCCATCCACATGGTTAATCACCGATACAAATACAAGAGAAGACTCCAGATTCAAGCCAAGAGGAATCCAGCTCACCGGTAATGGGAAGTCTACTGGATGACGCGGTAACGTTGCGGTATTTCCCGCCCAGTTGATATTTTCAGGTAAGACCATTCTATAACCGAGCGTTTAAACTGTAATTAATTAGTCAATAAGCGAAAACAATACAGAAAATGTGTTTTTGTGTCTGAAGCTTTTCTGTTTTGTGTCTGAAGCTAATGGGGAAATTTAGTTTAATAGTTAAGCGCAAAGTAAGCCTGTAAAAAGGACTTTTTCCACACTGTAAGACAGTAAGGCTTATTGCATATATTGTGTATCTCCTCGTTAACGCTTGACTGAAGCTATATCATACTCATGATGAGTGAAATATTCAAACCAAAGACGTATTTTACGGCTGTTTGGAAACCTTGGGATCTTGACTAGAATGTAAAATAAAGTTCTGTGGGTTTGAACAAAAGCTTGGCTGCATTTGATCCCACATGAGGAAGCTTAGGGTATTACATTAATTTTAATCAGGCTGCTGCTCTACTAGCACACCTGTCACCTGTGTGTCTATCTATCTATCTATCTATCTATCTATCTATCTATCTATCTATCTATCTATCTTCTCAGGCACCAAATACATATCCCTCATCTGCATCCCATGTTCACTGAAGTATTTTTCTGTCTTTTAGGCTGTGATAAGAAGTAGGGGTTGTACTGTGCTTTATGTAATAATTGCCAAATATTTTGATTTCAGATATAGGAAAAGCAGTTAAGACCACACGTTTCAGGAGCGTTAAGATTAAGGTGGTGAGAAGGTGTTTCGCTGGCCCTGCAAAGGTTTCTTACCTTAGTCAAGGTCTTCCCCAGCCCAACTCTAAACAGACCCACCCTTCCAACCCTTCCATGTCTATTACATCTCAACAGGCTGAACCTAATAATGTGGCACCGAGCTGTAGTTCATGTTCGGAGACTGCATACAGTAAGGCAAAGAAAAGAGAGCTTCATGCCTGGGATGCAGTCAAGGATGACATGATTAAGGTGTTGTTTGAATGTTCAGCACCAATCACTACCCAGTGTGTTGTCTGCCTAGAACATGCTGATTATAGGTGCATTGAGTGCAGCACCACTGCAGTGTTTTGTGAGGCTTGTCTGAAGAGGACTCACGGAAATTCACTGCATCTTCCTGATAAGTGGAATGTACAAACAATAGCATGCAGTCATACATACAGACAGCAAACTCACAGTAATTTCAACAGAATCATTAGATTCTTCAAATTGTTTTAGCACTATGTAGTATCAACTGTTAGTGTCTCGAGTTTGTTGTTTAGAAAACATTGTTAGAGCCATCAATCTTTCTTACAGAATGCTTACTATGAGCCATCCTCCCTGGGGTTATTCCTATATTTACCTGAAGGCCATGGCACCCATACTGTGTACACAAAGGACATGAAGGTCATTGTCAGCACAGGTTTGTCATTTTACATGATACAAAATCTTAATGTATTTAATTTTCTTGACAGGTAAAGGAATCCAATCCTATTACATGTGGAATAATGATTTCCTATAAGGAATTAATCAAATTTGTGATACATTTTTGAAAATTCTAATTTGCTGTCACCTGTGTGTCTATCTATCTATCTATCTATCTATCTATCTATCTATCTATCTATCTATCTATCTTCTCAGGCACCAAATACATATCCCTCATCTGCATCCCATGTTCACTGAAGTATTTTTCTGTCTTTTAGGCTGTGATAAGAAGTAGGGGTTGTACTGTGCTTTATGTAATAATTGCCAAATATTTTGATTTCAGATATAGGAAAAGCAGTTAAGACCACACGTTTCAGGAGCGTTAAGATTAAGGTGGTGAGAAGGTGTTTCGCTGGCCCTGCAAAGGTTTCTTACCTTAGTCAAGGTCTTCCCCAGCCCAACTCTAAACAGACCCACCCTTCCAACCCTTCCATGTCTATTACATCTCAACAGGCTGAACCTAATAATGTGGCACCGAGCTGTAGTTCATGTTCGGAGACTGCATACAGTAAGGCAAAGAAAAGAGAGCTTCATGCCTGGGATGCAGTCAAGGATGACATGATTAAGGTGTTGTTTGAATGTTCAGCACCAATCACTACCCAGTGTGTTGTCTGCCTAGAACATGCTGATTATAGGTGCATTGAGTGCAGCACCACTGCAGTGTTTTGTGAGGCTTGTCTGAAGAGGACTCACGGAAATTCACTGCACCTTCCTGATAAGTGGAATGTACGAACAATAGCATGCAGTCATACGTACAGACAGCAAACTCACAGTAATTTCAACAGAATCATTAGATTCTTCAAATTGTTTTAGCACTATGTAGTATCAACTGTTAGTGTCTCGAGTTTGTTGTTTAGAAAACATTGTTAGAGCCATCAATCTTTCTTACAGAATGCTTACTATGAGCCATCCTCCCTGGGGTTATTCCTATATTTACCTGAAGGCCATGGCACCCATACTGTGTACACAAAGGACATGAAGGTCATTGTCAGCACAGGTTTGTCATTTTACATGATACAAAATCTTAATGTATTTAATTTTCTTGACAGGTAAAGGAATCCAATCCTATTACATGTGGAATAATGATTTCCTATAAGGAATTAATCAAATTTGTGATACATTTTTGAAAATTCTAATTTGTGCCTGTTCGTGATTCCAATAATAACAAACATTCCCCCAGTTTCACAGACAAGGCTTTATCTAGTCCTAGACTAAAATGCATGTTTGAGCTGTTTTAACAGAAAGCAACTTGCATTGGTCTATCTTAAAATATGTCAGTTTCATTGTTGTGTCTCAAGATACAAACAATTAATGTTTTTTTCTGAAACTGGGCCATTAAGTTATAGGTGACACATTCAAGTGATTTAGTCTATGCTGATATGGTAGTCTCTATAGTAGTACTTGGTTATGTTTTTATTTTATTTCCCTCTTTTTATTTGGCAGGACGACTCTGCACCGTCACAGTCAATATGTGTGCGTGTGAACCAGAAACCTGCACTCTGCTAAGGTATGGGCTTTGGCCAGCAACAGCCGACAAGCCCCAGACAGCCTTCTCCATCCCTCTGCTAGAGCTTTTTGTTTGTCTGTCACTGGAGTGTCAGGTTTCTGTTGAGGGTTTTTGCAACACCCTGCACTGGAAAAATAACCTCACACTTGCAGAGGTAAGTCAGTTTGCAGAGGTCAGTTTGAAGTCTTGTCTGTGAAGTGAACATTTCAGTTACTTTCATGGAATACTGACCATATAGACGTGAAAATTACACCTTCTTTCTTGATTTTACTACATTATCACAATTAAAAGCAAACATTTATGGAACCATCTAGGATTGTACAGTTGCATGCAAAAGTATTCTTGATATTTTTCTATAAAATAACAACTTCTGAGTGAACCACCATCACCACATGTTAGCATACGAAACAGTAATGTTTTCACTGACTGCTGCTTATACCGTAGGTTAACACACTCTACAGAGCCCTGGTGGGGGAATCCATATCCCATTTTAGGCATCACCACTTCCGACAAAGAAGTTTGGTAGATATTTGCCCACAATTAGATGATGGGACCATATGCCCAGCATGTCCAAAGGTTGGTTCTAGTTCCAGCTTGGTTCTTGTTTGATTAGCCTTATTGCATTTTCCATGACCTGATGGCATTGAAATGATATCTGCAATATTAGTTAATTTTTGTATAAAGTATTATAATAAAATAATAATAGTATAAATGTATAAACCTGGTGCAGGTACAAAACCAGAATTACTGTAAGTGTTTGTTTTCCAGGCAGATGGAGATATGATTGTGACATTGGATGCCAACTTTGGCCTTGTGAGCAAGCAAAGCTCAGGTACAAGTGCGGTTGAGCCATTACATGGAACCCGCATGTTTGTTGATGAAAAGGATGTAGAGGAATACCTGCTATCACATCTTGACAGCTCAAAGCCTCACGAGGTTAGTCATAGTTGTAGTCCATGAAATATTTACTTAACTTGTGAAATCATTATTCCTCCCATAAATCTCTGTTTTCCTTAAATCTTTAGGACTGCAGTAACTTCAAGGCTGGCAACGTGCTGAGGTCACAAAAACAAGCAAAGAAACTTGATGTTACAGGAGTGTTTGGAGCCTCTTGTCGTCATGAAATGCCCCTAATGCTTGTCAACATGAGCCAAGGAGAACGGCAAGTCTATGCCACAGTAGTGACATCTCTGACTATTGACCCAGTGTTCCAGAATGATAATTCCCCTGTTTGAACCTCATGGAATGTATATGGGAGATTCCAAAATATTACAAAATTTTAACTTTACCACCATTCTATAATCTTCACTAATATAAGAAAACATGAAAAATGTTTGGATAATTTTGAGTGCACTTATTGAGTATTAAGGTATTGAATTTGATGCTGGAGATTGTTTGTATAATTCATTTTTAATTTTCTTCAGTATAAAGTGTCATCAATCACATTTTTGTGTTGAAATAGATTAGCCTATCCCCTGTATGTCATCGATGAGCTACTTTGAAGATGTGAGGACAAGAAAATAAACTTGCGAGTAGTCTATGATATTGCCTGTGTTGTTGCCTCACATTTGCATGTAAGTACTTTTTTTTTTTTCTGTGTAAAACTGAATTATTGTTTTGAGAAAAGACCATGACACATTAACTCAAAATTATGCCATACTGTGTTCAATCAGAAATCAGGGGAGGGCATACCACACAACATCTCCTTGGCCGTGCCAGCATTTCACGTTTATGGACACAAATTGCCCTGCCAGGTAATTCATTGACTTTATAGAGACATCAGGACCTGTGTCACACATCATTCACTCCCTGTTTGGCCTCCATTTTCCTGTCTATCAACTGCACAGCTGAAATTAAGTAGATATGCCTAAAAGTAATCTTTAATCTAACATTTTTCCCACCTGGTGTTTGTCTTGTTTCAGAGATGCACTGTTTAGGATAATACAGTGGAAACCGTTTATCTCACATCTGTCTGGGTCAAAATAATCACTATAAGCGGATGATTGTTATAAACAAATTTGCTTTCTTTTTCTTTATTTTTTTATGCAGAATACTATTTAATTTGTATAATTATGAATATAAATTAATAAAATGAACAGCTTCGCTATTTTTACTGATTTAAAGATAAATAAAAATATCTTATTTTAAAAATATAAGCTGCACCCAGGCCCTCTCCTGCTCCAAGCCCTGTCTGAATGGTCAGGGTGAAAGCATTACACTCCACTCACTTAACATACAGTAGGCCTACCTGCTGCTGTGAGAGAGCGGGGACGATAATTATGCACCATTAAAGTCCCAAAAAAGCCAGCAGAGCAGGAACGGGAGGGCAAAATAACTCAGTAGACCACAGCAGTGTGAGTAGAGGAAAACATCATATGACGCGCAACTGCGCACAGCAAGTGTATGTACACAAACACACCAAACACACACAATATGAACACGGTAAGCGGACTACTTGATTACTATAAACAAATTATTTACACAGCATTTCTATAGGAATGATTCTGTCCCAAGCTTTTTGATCCATATAAGTGGTTGATCACTGTAACAGTGATCACTATAAGCAGTTTCCACTGTAGTAGGATCATGCTCAGTGTCAGTGTCTGATATTCTACCACTTTGCTTTAATCACAGATCAAGTACAGCACCAGGCGGCTCGATGGGTTTGGGCTCACAGACGGCGAAGGAATGGAAAGGCTGTGGTCTTTCCTCCGAAGATTTGCCAGAGTCACAAAGGAGATGACTCCATCTCACCGCCTTGACCTGTTGACTGATGCCCTTTTGCATTATGGACGGAGGAAATCAACTGACCTAGGTTTGTCCACTGCTGCATAACCTGTCAAAATTCTGTGCTGGTGGTTCACTGTTTATACATTTTATATTTTCTGGAGTGAAGCTGATCACACACAAATTGGTCAGCATAAGTAAATTAAACTGTCTTTGCAGAGATGCAGCTCCTGCAAAGACTAGACAAAGCAGAGAAAATATTGATTCTCGCTCAAGAAGACATCTCATCTGTCATCAGAGAGGCACCAGGTAAACAATGCACATAAGAAGCAGGTAACAATAGTTGTAAACGGGGAATTTTAGATTCCATTTACAAGCGCATTTTGCACGGAGTATGTAGCATTGATGTTGTCTTGTCTCCTGTTATTTTTGTTGTCTAGTGTTGGTTTCTGAGGGAGACATGGAGAAATGGAAGAAAAGGGAGATGGAGCTAGCCCAACAGAAACAGAAACCAATAAGTAAGCAACTGAAGTGAATGCGTGAATGTCTTGAATACTGTAAGAAGGTCATGAATATTATTAGCAAAGAATATTGCAAATATGTTATACTTACCTTTCTGTGTACAGTAATGAAATACAATCCTGTAAGCTATGTGAAGAAGTAACATGAAATGAAGCACTTTATTAGAGCAGTAGTAATGTCTTTATCTGTTCTCCAGACACTGTCTGTAGATGGAAAAGGGACTACATCATCAGGCTGATTCAGTTCTACAAGCTCAAGTAAGAGTTCAATGTTTTTATGTAAGACTATATGGTAATTACAGCCATCTTTAAGTGCCCTGCTGATGTGCTTCAACATGGAAGCCTAGGTGTGATTACAGTAACAGCATAGTTTTGAAGGAAACTGTCACAATGGTTATAAATTAAGAGTTGCTATAATACTGCAGTAATTTAATATGGTGTGATTAGTAATCAATTACCACCAAGGCCTCCCTTATAACATATACAATGTTTGGTCAGGTGAACCACAGTAATGGTTTCTGCTTGGTAGCTATGGAATTTTTGTGCTGTATTTTATTTTATTTTTTGTAATGTATAGATCTGGGACTCGTGAGTCGTACATGGAGTGTGAAACAGAGTAAGCAGTAATCTGTCTGTTACTGTTCTCTGATCAAGTGTGTAAATAACATTTAATAAGATTTATTTACTAACCATTGTAGAATTGAGGACTCTTTGCTGAACATGGAGAAAAAACATTGGATTGGGAGAAGCTGGCAAGAATCTGATTCAGACTTCCAGTCTACCCTTAAAGATGTTGACTGTGAACTCAGAGGCCAGCTGATCTGCAAGGCTAGAACTGAATCAAGGGAGAGAGCAGTCCTCCTCCATCTAAAAATAAAATATCCAGGTTAAGTGCTGTGGATAAGTAGATACATTAAGACATTAAGATCCAACTTTGAAAAGGACCATAATACAAACTAATAAATTCATGATTCACTAATAGATTCACTGATGCAGTGGTTCAGGGTGTTTCCATGGTGTTTTAAATCTGGCAGTAAAGGCACAAGTTATTTTTGAAACCACATGCAGTGTGTGACCATGACTGGCACACTGTGCACTGTGACCATGAACGCCACTTCTTTTTAGCGTTCTTCTTCTTGTCATCAAAATGGACACGGCAGACACAGCACAAATTTCCTCCATCTACCAAAGGAAAAACACAAATATTTTGGAAGTCAAGCCAGTTATTTGAAATCATACTCATCATCATATTCAAAGCAACATCTCAAAAGCAGCTTATTCATTTGTAACCGTTGCCAAATAAAAATGTGGGTATTGCACATCAATTAATTTCAGATCTTGCTGATGCTCAATCATAACATACAAGCATGTCAATAAAGAAAAGTTCCTGGGTTCCATTTCAGAAAGCGGCTTTAGTATAACCCATTCAAAAATGGATGTAAATCAAACCTGAGACAGAGGGGTAACTCAATTTTAATTTCAGAAATCTCATCACCACTTTGTTCTTCAACTGCTTCCAGAGCTCAACTTCACATTGATGCAGGTTTATGATTACTAATTGTAAGGCCATAACTCATACAGTCGTAGGTCGGCCTGCTGCATTATCATTTAAAAAGCAATTGTTGGTGTGCTCACCTCCTATCTCTGTTTGTATTGTAATAAATGTACTGGACAACACCTTTTGCACTCTCAAGATGTTTTTATAGTTTACAGAGTTTGGAAAAGGCTGTTTATGTATTCTGCAAGTTCTGCCTGGAATCTACCCCTTGAAAGACTTAAAAGTGAATCTAGTTAAATGCTGTTATATCCAAAATGAAAGGATTGGAGGCCGATTTGTCACGGTTTGTCACTGTCTAATGTTTTTTTTTCCTTTTAAAATGTTTTAGTCTATGCTTCTGTTCCCATATCTGTTCTTATTGTAGTATTGTAATCTGTTTTTATCTATGCTGCTGCTAGTCTTGGCCAGGTCTACTATGAGGAAGAGCTCATTCGTCTCAATGGGACTTCCTGGTAAATAAAAATAGCCACAATGTGGAAAGATACCTTTATCTGCAGTCATCACGATGGCTACAGTAGTGGCTGTTTCTGAGGACTCTTCTTCCAGATGCTGTGCACCTGAAGTACATAAAACAAAACAACATATTAACAACTTTCAAATTACAAATTTTGAATCTTAATTACAAATTCATAATTCAATTTGTCAGCATTTATACTTGTCAATAGTTAATAAGTAAATCATTGATTAAAATAGGCAGTCCCATTATTTGCATCTAACTCTCAACAGCCAATTCAAAGTGTAAAATGACCAGAATACCAACCTTATACATGCTGTTTAATGTCACCTGGATAAATATTGTATTCATAAATAGTAATTTTCAAACAAGTGAGCTTTTCTCTTTGTGTCAAATGTCAATGGCAGATTTCTCAGAACACTAGTTTTAATTAAGCTCGAACTTAAGCAATACCAAAAAATGATTTGTAGCATTTGGAAAAATGTATTACGATTACAAGAAATACCATTTTCACACATGGCCTCTAACATTTCTTCCATCGACTTTGTCTGGATGCCATCTGCTGTGTCTGTTGATTTGAAGACATTTAACCATCACACAAAGGTGAAAATTTCATCTTTTGATTTAATTTTAGTATTTCAATAATGTGTACAGTGGTCAAATGTGCTGTGTAATGACCACAGTTACATATCTAGTAAACTATGCTTCTTAAGTTTAATGTTATATATTTATTTAAAGATAAAATAAAAACAACTCGGCGTACCCTCTGTATCCATGTGCTCTGACATTCCCTCTGCCATGTCAGTGGAGTTGCATTGTGCTGCATCTGATTGATATTTTTAGGAAAAAAAAAAAACACTTGTGTAGCATGAGCATAACAAATAATTGGCCGTTCCTGCATTACTGGAGAAAAATAATTAATCACACAGCAGTATCAATGAAGGAATGTAATTCGCAGGATTTATATACATAGAATTTAATTAGAGAATAGTTTGATGAGCATAAAAAACATGAAAACCATTGCCAAGGGCCACAGTCACTAGTCATATTCAACTAAACAGCGGTCTAGACCATACTCTTTATAATATTATTAACAAAGACCCAACAATTCCCAAAATGAGCAAGTACTAGGTGACAGAGGCAAGGAAAAACTTCCTTTTAAGAGGCAGAAACCTCAAGCAGAACCATGGCTCAGGGTGGGCGGCCATCCGCCTCGACCGGTTGGGGTGAAGGCACAGAGAGAGATGCAATGGCCCAGCACTATACAAAGACTCACATGTTGGCCTGTATTCTTCTTTAGTTAACTTATTTTCGCCACTTTGCATAGAGCCAAATGGTCTGCCAAAACACAAGTGGAGAAACACAACCACTGGTAATGTCACTTACTTATTTCAAATGAGATCTCCTCAGCAGCTTTCAAAATGGCTTCCAATTGGTTCCTTCCATAAAAGGAAGGCTTCTTGAGGGTAAGGCTGTTGGGCAGTCCAGCAACTTTAATAGTCATGCCCTGATTCACCAGGGACTGGTAGGGGAGCCTTCCAGTACCTCCGGCCTCCTCTGAAAGACATGGGCACACACATGCATGCACACATTACACAATGTTACACAGTTGGATAATTGAGACTCTCCCCTCTAGTTGATAGCCAGTGTACAGGCTGCAAAGTAATTTTGGTAAGGTGTCATAATCTAATGGTTGATGGGCACATTAGATAAATAATTTATTCATTTGATAATAATGCCATGGATTCATTAAGGTATATTAGGTTATCAAGATAAGCAGTTTCTTTACATCAGTCTTAAAAGTATTTGAACATATGCTTACTATATTTTTGCCTGAACAGATCTTGCACTTTTCCTACCAGCACACTGACTTGATCTTTGGTACTGGGTGTTGCGGCTGAGGAGCTGACTACAGATATAACAACAGACAACAATTAATTTCATAAAACTGTATTATGTATATTTGCATTATTATGGGCCTGAGTTGATGACCTGATGATTCTTTTCAATACACACAGCAGTCTTACACTGATGAATGCAACTTGTGTGAGTGAAGTACTTGCCAAATACTATCTTGAAAATTTGTTTCACAACCCTTGTAAACCCCTGATGTAAACAGGGCCATTATATACAACAACAAACCATTTAGTATAACAATTAAAAGCATCCGTTAAATATTGTCTCTCACCTTTGTTTCTGAGTAGGTCCCTACAAAAAAGATTGTAAGGTGACAGCTCTCTGATATTAACTTTGGCCTTTGATCTTTGTATCGGTGATTAACCATGTGGATGGATGATAACAGCCTTCTGAGCCTACCAGCAGGCGCAGTAGGCCCCTTCTGGCCCATATCTATGAGCTGATAACCACTGATAACGCCCATTCAATCGAGTGATAACATTTGAAGCGGGTGGTAAATTGACAAAACTAGCAATTTGCCCCCTCAACTTAAAAAAAAAGTGTTGAATCAACTTAATAACGATGTCTTCATAAGGTTCTCCACAGAGCTTGAAAATGTTCTCAAACCAACACATTTGGTAAGTAAATATTTGTATTTATTGGTATCATTTGAGCCCAGTGCTGCATTAGAGACCGTTCAAACAGAGCGCGAGACGGAGAGCAACGAACAAATTTAGAACGGCAGGAATAAAAAAAAAAAAGAATTTATGAACTATTAAAATTAGGGGAAAAAACAAGATTAAGTTACTGCTCGAACTGTCATTTTTCTGCACGTTGTAAGGGAAACGAAGGAGCACCTCCCTCACGAGTTCGTTTGGAGAGCGTGCATTTGATATGGCTGACAGAACCTTGGTTCAGATAATGTTCTGACAGTACAAACCGGTAACATACAAACTCTTCTTTCAGTTATTGAAGTGCCTCACCGGAACACATCGCAACGCTGAGTGAATATACGGTCAGCTATAAAATTAAAGGTTTGAATAGCAATAATGGCGTATATCTTGTATTAACAGCCCTGCGATAAGGATTTTCACAAATGTGTAAAATTAGCTTTTTTAAATTTTTTTATTTCCTGTGTTATGTAATTTAAAAGTCTGTCAATATTTATTTATAGTGTTGTTTTAACATGTTTCTGTATTTTCCATGTTTATGATATTCTGGAATGACTGAAGATCAGCAAAATTCTTGTGGATGTACCTCAGCAAGTCCTTTTGCAGTTGTATCCATCAAAGTGCTATGCAGACATAATGGGAATGACTCACATTGTAGAGCTTGGACAAATTGTAAGTAAATTTATTTACTTTATAAGTGCATATAGGCCTATTTATTGGAGTCGGTGACTGTTAATATTGTAAGGCATATTTTAACGCTTCCACCATCAATCTGCAGGTCCTGGTAATAGAAGAAGAAATCTTGGTTATCTGCGGTTGTAACTGTTACGGAAGGAGACTCACACAGAGGATTAGAAAAATACAATATCATTTATTTTCAGCAAGAGATGCAGATGGTTCGGGCAGGTGAGTATTTGAGCTTAATATCAGTCTTTAAGGAAGATGAGGAGAGTAACACCATATATGGTCCTCACAGGAGATCGTGGAAGGGAGACAGAGGACTGCACACACCTCAGCTGAAGAGTACACGGAGTTTCCACGGAGCTGATGACTGGAACGGACTAGGGAATGGAACAGAGGAGAACACACTGGAGGAAACACAGGAGGTAAGTATAACAGGCAGGTAAGTCTTTCAGTGTATCTCACGGATAGCATAGAGAGAGAGAGTCCACTTCGTTGAAACAAGACCGGACACTGGAGTGAAGTGAGGTGTGTGCTTTTGAAGGGGAGCTGATGATGACTGCAGATTTGTGATAGGTGCGTGTGATCAGTACTCAGGTGATGGTGTTCGCTGTGATTGGGAGGTGGCTGAGCCTGGCCGATCTGTGACAGTACCCCCTCCTCCACGGCCCGCTCCTGAGGGCCGAAAAAAAACATTAATTGTTTGTATCTTGAGACACAACAATGAAACTGACATATTTTAAGATAGACCAATACAAGTTGCTTTCTGTTAAAACAGCTCAAACATGCATTTTAGTCTAGGACTAGATAAAGCCTTGTCTGTGAAACTGGGGGAATGTTTGTTATTATTGGAATCACGAACAGGCACAAATTAGAATTTTCAAAAATGTATCACAAATTTGATTAATTCCTTATAGGAAATCATTATTCCACATGTAATAGGATTGGATTCCTTTACCTGTCAAGAAAATTAAATACATTAAGATTTTGTATCATGTAAAATGACAAACCTGTGCTGACAATGACCTTCATGTCCTTTGTGTACACAGTATGGGTGCCATGGCCTTCAGGTAAATATAGGAATAACCCCAGGGAGGATGGCTCATAGTAAGCATTCTGTAAGAAAGATTGATGGCTCTAACAATGTTTTCTAAACAACAAACTCGAGACACTAACAGTTGATACTACATAGTGCTAAAACAATTTGAAGAATCTAATGAATCTGTTGAAATTACTGTGAGTTTGCTGTCTGTACGTATGACTGCATGCTATTGTTCGTACATTCCACTTATCAGGAAGGTGCAGTGAATTTCCGTGAGTCCTCTTCAGACAAGCCTCACAAAACACTGCAGTGGTGCTGCACTCAATGCACCTATAATCAGCATGTTCTAGGCAGACAAGACACTGGGTAGTGATTGGTGCTGAACATTCAAACAACACCTTAATCATGTCATCCTTGACTGCATCCCAGGCATGAAGCTCTCTTTTCTTTGCCTTACTGTATGCAGTCTCCGAACATGAACTACAGCTCGGTGCCACATTATTAGGTTCAGCCTGTTGAGATGTAATAGACATGGAAGGGTTGGAAGGGTGGGTCTGTTTAGAGTTGGGCTGGGGAAGACCTTGACTAAGGTAAGAAACCTTTGCAGGGCCAGCGAAACACCTTCTCACCACCTTAATCTTAACGCTCCTGAAACGTGTGGTCTTAACTGCTTTTCCTATATCTGAAATCAAAATATTTGGCAATTATTACATAAAGCACAGTACAACCCCTACTTCTTATCACAGCCTAAAAGACAGAAAAATACTTCAGTGAACATGGGATGCAGATGAGGGATATGTATTTGGTGCCTGAGAAGATAGATAGATAGATAGATAGATAGATAGATAGATAGATAGACACACAGGTGACAGGTGTGCTAGTAGAGCAGCAGCCTGATTAAAATTAACGTAATACCCTAAGCTTCCTCATGTGGGATAAAATGCAGCCAAGCTTCTGTTCAAACCCACAGAACTTTATTTTACATTCTAGTCAAGATCCAAAGGTTTCCAAACAGCCGTAAAATACGTCTTTGGTTTGAATATTTCACTCATCATGAGTATGATATAGCTTCAGTCAAGCGTTAACGAGGAGATACACAATATATGCAATAAGCCTTACTGTCTTACAGTGTGGAAAAAGTCCTTTTTACAGGCTTACTTTGCGCTTAACTATTAAACTAAATTTCCCCATTAGCTTCAGACACAAAAAAGAAAAGCTTCAGACACAAAAACATGCTAATTAGCAAAGTTAATGCTCACATAAAGCATGTAACGTAACGATAGGCTAATAACGTAATATATAATGTTTACAAACACAATTGCAACACGGTTATCTCATGTTAACACTCACGTCACGCCACCTTAAAACACATTTTCTGTATTGTTTTCGCTTATTGACTAATTAATTACAGTTTAAATGCTCGGTTATAGAATGGTCTTACCTGAAAATATCAACTGGGCGGGAAATACCGCAACGTTGCCGCGTCATCCAGTAGACTTCCCATTACCGGTGAGCTGGATTCCTCTTGGCTTGGATCTGGAGTCTTCTCTTGTATTTGTATCGGTGATTAACCATGTGGATGGATGATAACAGCCTTCTGAGCCTACCAGTAGGCGCAGTAGGCCCCTTCTGGCCCATATCTATGAGCTGATAACCACTGATAACGCCCATTCAATCGAGTGATAACATTTGAAGCGGGTGGTAAATTGACAAAACTAGCAATTTGCCCCCTCAACTTAAAAAAAAAGTGTTGAATCAACTTAATAACGATGTCTTCATAAGGTTCTCCACAGAGCTTGAAAATGTTCCACATTTGGTAAGTTTGGTAAGTAAATATTTGTATTTATTGGTATCATTTGAGCCCAGTGCTGCATTAGAGACAGAGCGCGAGGAGCGCGAGACGGAGAGCAACGAACAAATTTAGAACGGCAGGAATAAAAAAAAAAAAGAATTTATGAACTATTAAAATTAGGGGAAAAAACAAGATTAAGTTACTGCTCGAACTGTCATTTTTCTGCACGTTGTAAGGGAAACGAAGGAGCACCTCCCTCACGAGTTCGTTTGGAGAGCGTGCATTTGATATGGCTGACAGAACCTTGGTTCAGATAATGTTCTGACAGTACAAACCGGTAACATACAAACTCTTCTTTCAGTTATTGAAGTGCCTCACCGGAACACATCGCAACGCTGAGTGAATATACGGTCAGCTATAAAATTAAAGGTTTGAATAGCAATAATGGCGTATATCTTGTAAATCCAATGATCTTGTGGATGGTCCTCAGTAAGTGTTTTTGCAGTTGTATCCATCAAAGTGCTATGCAGACATAATGGGAATGACTCACATTGTAGAGCTTGGACAAATTGTAAGTAAATTTATTTACTTTATAAGTGCATATAGGCCTATTTATTGGAGTCGGTGACTGTTAATATTGTAAGGCATATTTTAACGCTTCCACCATCAATCTGCAGGTCCTGGTAATAGAAGAAGAAATCTTGGTTATCTGCGGTTGTAACTGTTACGGAAGGAGACTCACACAGAGGATTAGAAAAATACAATATCATTTATTTTCAGCAAGAGATGCAGATGGTTCGGGCAGGTGAGTATTTGAGCTTAATATCAGTCTTTAAGGAAGATGAGGAGAGTAACACCATATATGGTCCTCACAGGAGATCGTGGAAGGGAGACAGAGGACTGCACACACCTCAGCTGAAGAGTACACGGAGTTTCCACGGAGCTGATGACTGGAACGGACTAGGGAATGGAACAGAGGAGAACACACTGGAGGAAACACAGGAGGTAAGTATAACAGGCAGGTAAGTCTTTCAGTGTATCTCACGGATAGCATAGAGAGAGAGAGTCCACTTCGTTGAAACAAGACCGGACACTGGAGTGAAGTGAGGTGTGTGCTTTTGAAGGGGAGCTGATGATGATTGCAGATTTGTGACAGGTGCGTGTGATCAGTACTCAGGTGATGGTGTTCGCGGTGATTGGGAGGTGACTGAGCCTGGCCGATCTGTGACAGTACCCCCTCCTCCACGGCCCGCTCCTGAGGGCCAAAAACCCCAATGTCGTGGTGGTCTACCTCTTCCTCGGGGCCCAGGGCGATCTGGATGAGTGGAGTGAAAGACTTCCAGCAGCGTGGGATCGAGGATGTCAGCTCTGGGAACCCATGAATGTTCCTCTGGCCCATAGCCTTCCCAGTCCACAAGATATTCTAAGAGACCGCCACGGCGCCGGGAGTCCAAGATCTCATCGACCTTGTAGATGGTACCGTCCTCCTGGATTAACGGTAGAGGGGGGTTCTTCCGTCGGGCCAGGCTCTGTGGAGAGAGAAACAGGTGGATGGTGAGGTTTAAGCAGTGACACATGGAAGGAAGGGTGAATCTTATATTGTGAAGGAAGCTGGAGTTGATATGTGACCGGGTTTATCTGTTTGAGGATGGTGAAGGGGCCAACATATCTGGGACTGAGCTTCTTGCAGGGCAGGCGCATCCTGATGTCCCATGTTGACAGCCATACCTTCTGACCCAGTTGATATGATGGAGTTTCCGCCATTCGAAGGTCTGCGGTAGTCTTGCCCCTGCGCACTGCCCGCTGAAGCTGATGGTGAGCTGCGTCCCAGACCCTCTAGCTCTCTCGGAACCAGTAATCGACTGAAGGGACATCCAACGGTTCCCCGGACCAGGGGAATAGGGGAGGCTGGTATCAGAGTACACACTGGAAGGGAGTGAGTCCAGTGGATGGCTACGGAGAGAGTTCTGCGCGTACTCGGCCCAGCCTAGGAACTGGTTTCAAGAGTTCTGGTGGCCATGGCAGAAGGTTCGAAGGAAACGCCTGATTTCCTGAATTTTCCTCTCCGTCTGCCCGTTAGATTGGGGATGTATCCTGATGAAAGGCTTATGGTCACACCTAGGAGGGAAAAGAATGCCTTCCATAATCTGGAGATGAACTGTGGGCCATGGTCTGAAACAATGTCCTTGGGAATTCCATAATATGTGAAGATGTTGTGAAACATGATTTCAGCGGTTTCCATAGCTGTGGGTAGGCCCTTGAGGGGGAGAAGACGGCAAGATTTAGAGAATCGATCAATGACTACAAGAATACATGTGTTACCAACCGAGGCCGGTAGATTTGTGATGAAATCAACTCCTAGGTGTGACCAAGGGCGGTTGGGAATGGGCAGCGGAAGGAGCTTGCCAGATGGTAGGTGGCGTGGGCTCTTGGAGATGGCACATTCGGAACAGCCTTGGACGAACCTTCTCACATCCCTGGCCATGTTGGGCCACCAGAAGCGATCTTTCAGCAGCGAGATGGTGCTGTTGGCCCCTGGATAGCCAGTGCCCAGAGAGGTGTGAACGGAGTGAATTAGGGAAGTGCGTTGTGCTCTGGTGACGTACTGCACTCCTGGTGGACAACCCGGCGGAGTGGGCGTGGAAGCATTGGTGGAGGTGACTGGGTTATCCTTCCATTGGATGGGGCTTACGAAGATTTCCTTGGGGATAATGGATTCTGGTTCCTCACTGACTTCTTCAGGAGCATGAAGGCGAGAGAGAACATCCGCTTTCACATTCTTGGGGCCTGGACGATAGGAAATGGGAAGATTGAATCTCGTGAAAAAGAGAGCCCATCTTGCCTGATGAGGATTGAGTCTCTTGGAGTCTCGTAAATATTGCAGGTTTTTAAATTGTCAGTGAGGACGCTGAATGGATGTGCTCCCTCCAACCAATGCCTCCATTCCTCAAGGGCTAATTTGATAGCTAGGAGCTCCCTGTTGCCGATGTCATAATTTCTCTCCGCCGGGTTAAGTTTGCGTGAGAAGAAGGCACATGGATGGAGTTTGGCTGGAGTCCCCTGCTGCTGAGAAAGCACGGCTCCTACTCCTGTAGTGGAAGCGTCCACCTCTACCACGAACGGCTTATTCGGGTCTGGATGGATGAGGAGCGGGGCAGAAGTGAAGGCTTTCTTTAGCACTTCAAAGGCCTCCGTGGCAGCTGGTGACCAGGACAGAGATTTGGGCTTATTCTGGAGCATACTATTGAGTGGACTGGTTATGGAGCTGTAGTGGTAGATTAATTTTCTATAGAAGTTCGCGAATCCCAGGAAGCGTTGAAGTTTCTTGACGGTGGTTGGAACTGGCCAGTTTCGGATGGCCTCAACCTTCCCCTCGTCCATCTGGATACCACCGTCATCGATGACATAGCCAAGGAACTGCAGCGAGGACTGAAGGAGCACTTCTCGGCTTTGAGGAACAGATGAAATAACCTTGCTGTAAAGCCTCTTCAATGTACTCCTCCATGGCCTTCTGTTCAGGGAGCGACAAGGGATAAATTCTTCCATGGGGCACTGGCTCTCCTGGAATCAGATCAATGGCACAGTCTCATGGCCGGTGCGGAGGTAACTGGGAGGTTTTCTTCGGGCAGAATAAGTCACTGAAGGGGGCATAACAAGCTGGAATGTCAACTGACTTTCTCGACCGGGCTTTCTATGGAGGTGGACAGTGGTGAGGGGCTGCATATTAACTATTGATGGCTTAATGACACTCACCATAGGTCGTGGCGGACAAATAGGGCATGCCGCGATTACAAGCCCCCCAGCTCCACAGTACAAACATAAGCTCTGGCTCAGCCGTCTCTGCCGCTCCCAAGGGGAGAGTCGAGTGCCGTCCACTAGCATGGGTTCGTGACCTGGTTCTGGAGGGCTGATGGTGTCTGGCCGACGAAGGTGTGGAGTGTATGGTGAGAGTTGATGTTCCACAATGCAAGATTGCATACGAGTAGCGCAGCGGATGGATAGCTGTATAAACCATTCCAAACCATAGGAATCATCATAGGCTGCGATCTGAAGTTGCACCTTCGGCTCCAGTCCTTGCTGGTAGGTGGTCAGAAGTGCGCGCTCATTCCAGCCGCTGGCTGCTGTGAGGGTTCTGAATTTGAGGGCGTAATCATTTATGGACAGAGACCCTTGACGGAGATGATATAACTGGTCACAGACAGAGGTATCACCTATGGGTTTACCAAATATTTCTCGGAAATGTGCAACAAAATTATCAAGGGATTTAGTTACTGTACCAGCTTGGGACCAGATGGTCTCTGCCCATTGAAGTGCTCGCACCGTCAGCAGTGATATGATGAACGCTATCTTGGTGCTTTCCGTAGCGTAAAGATGTGGCTGCATCTCCATATTGGTCCTTGCTGGTAGGTGGTCAGAAGTGCGCGCTCATTCCAGCCGCTGGCTGCTGTGAGGGTTCTGAATTTGAGGGCGTAATCATTTATGGACAGAGACCCTTGACGGAGATGATATAACTGGTCACAGACAGAGGTATCACCTATGGGTTTACCAAATATTTCTCGGAAATGTGCAACAAAATTATCAAGGGATTTAGTTACTGTACCAGCTTGGGACCAGATGGTCTCTGCCCATTGAAGTGCTCGCCCCGTCAGCAGTGATATGATGAACGCTATCTTGGCACTTTCCGTAGCGTAAAGATGTGGTTGCATGTCTAGTGCGAGCGAACACTGCAGCAGAAATCCGTTGCACTCCTCCGCCGAGCCAGAGAAGGGCGCTGGTCTGGCCATGGGGCCGGTAAGTATTGTCGTGGAAGATGACAGTGGCAGGGGTGAGTATCCGTTTGAGGGCATCCACGATCTCCTGGAACGGGTTGGGTGCACTCATATTGCTAAGTCCCTTTGTGGTCCGGTCTTCTGTTACGGAAGGAGACTCACACAGAGGATTAGAAAAATACAATATCGTTTATTTTCAGCAAGAGATGCAGATGGTTCGGACAGGTGAGTATTTGAGCTTAATATCAGTCTTTAAGGAAGATGAGGAGAGGAACACCGTATATGGTCCTCACAGGAGATCGTGGAAGGGAGACAGAGGACTGAACACACCTCAGCTAA
>NW_015548206.1:734745-735345 GCF_001515605.1 Sinocyclocheilus anshuiensis | reverse complement strand
GGACACGGAGGTTCCACGGATCTGATGACTGGAACGGACTAGGGAATGGAACACAGGAGAACACACTGGAGGAAACACAGGAGGTAAGTATAACAGGCAGGTAAGTCTTTCAATGTATCTCACGGCTAGCATAGAGAGAGAGTCCACTTCATTGAAACGAGACCAGACACTGGAGTGAAATGAGGTGTGTGCTTTTGAAGGGGAGCTGATGATGACTGCAGATTTGTGATAGGTGCGTGTGATCAGTACTCAGGTGATGGTGTTCGCTGTGATTGGGAGGTGGCTGAGCCTGGCCGATCTGTGACAGTAAGACGTAAGTTTTCATTATAGTACACAGCACTTACTGTATGTCATGATACACAATACTAAAACAAAGCCAAAATAGTGTTAAAGGGATAGTTCACCATAAAATGAAAATTTGCAAGGTGTAGCTGACTTTTTGTTCCTTCAGTAGAACATTTTTGGCTGAAATTGTGGTACTTGGTGATTCAGAAAATTTCATTTTTAATGTAATTTTATATTAGATTTTATTTATTTTAGTTTTTTATTCTGCAATTTCAATATTCTGTATATATATATATATATATATATATATATATA
>NW_015548206.1:733118-734193 GCF_001515605.1 Sinocyclocheilus anshuiensis | reverse complement strand
GATTCAAGAATTTGAGTGAACTTCACAAGGAATGGACTGAGGCTGGGGTCAAGGCATCAAGAGCCACCACACACAGTGTGTTTTGTGTGTTTTGAGTTTGAGCTCGGTCAAGTTAATTCTTTGTCGTCTAATTTATTACTGAAATAAATGAACTTTTCCACGACATTCTAATCTATTGAGATGCACCTGTATATATATATATATATATATATATATATATATGCTCGTAATTGTAGATGAATACTTCACTTCCAGATTACTTATTTGTGGAGTGCACTGTATCTGAGAGGAATGTAAAATAAATAGATTTTTATGTTTTGCTGGTTTACCTTTTTCAATTTGAGTGCTCAGTTTATTAGGACTCTGTAACATTCACAGAAGGGACTGAGGGAGGAAAAATGGCTCAGGATTTCTTCTATGTGTTACATTGTGGCTTTTTATCACTGAGCCCATTTATCACTGAGACAGACTGTACTTCATCTTTGCCAGCAGTGAATGCAACCTGTAAAAACATACTTATGACTTATTTCCAGGCACTTCCCAGAGAGAAAAAGCAACATTCTCCTCTTATCATTTTACTAAATGTTAATTAGTTTAATCCTTCATTATAAGGGAAGGACTGTGAATGGCTGTAATGAATTGGGAGTTGATTAGTCCATACTTGTAAGTGCTTCTTAAATGTGCCCTATAGGGATAGTGTGTTTGTGACTTCACTAGTGCTGGTATGAGCACATGGACTACAAACAGCTTTGATGGTATTTGTCTTGTTTAACCAATTTTCTGCTTCAAGATGCCAAGATAAGCTCTCTGCAACTAATTCTGCCTAACATCAAAAGTGTCTTGTCCTTCTTAAAAATACATTTAATTAAATGCTTTGAAGGCTTAACCGGGAACCGCCATGAATATCAGGACCAGAACTTGATGAAAAATAAGGCTTTAGAGAGATGACATCAGTTGGTTAACCATAAATTACCAAATTGCCTGCTGACTGTTTGTTTACTTGTTTAAAGTTTTTTTTTTATTATTATTTTATATATATATATATATATATATATATATATATATATATATATAA
>NW_015548206.1:728785-733073 GCF_001515605.1 Sinocyclocheilus anshuiensis | reverse complement strand
TCGCTCTGTGTGTGTGTGTGTGTGTGTGTGTATATATATATATATATATATATATATATATATATATATATAATGCCAAATGTACCATAGTTGAATTGTCTTCTGTTTTAAAGCAGTTTGAAGTTAACTGCAAATTACAAGTTTATTTCTGAAGTCCATATAAACCTAATGTAGAAAGTCTGCCACAACTTTTGCCTGACTGACAGTTTAACTTCTTCACACACTGCCGTTCTGTCAAATCACATAATCATCTTCTCCACATGTAAGGGATGGATGAAACTTACTAGACTTTTGACTGTTGACAGAAGCCAGAGGTTATGTCGTGGAAGGCCAAAAAAAAAAACAGGCATACTTTATGTGAAACGGGCCACACTGCTTTCAAAAGACCTTTATTGATCAAACTGTGTAAGACCTCAAATGTAACAACTTTGGCTTGAGATTTTCACACTTTACAAAGATAAATATTGTAAAATAATACATTTTAAATCATATTCACTGCACACACAAAGGTCATAGCAGTATGTTTCCATCCTCTATACGATATTGTGGACAAGTGATGTTTGGAAACGTATAAATGAGTGATGTAAAAAATTTTTATATAATTAGTTTCTTTCACATTATTATTATTAATCACACAAGTATGGTAGAGTTTTAATGAAAAGTTTTTAACAGTCTGAAGCTACAGTAGATGATTTCCAGTATTTGCACTTGATTTGCAGGTCCTGCCTACCTGTGTTCCTTTATATTGAGATACTGCTGTTAGCAAGGCAAAAATACTGGTGTAACTGTGGAGTTCTCTTTTTGCATTATTCTGATATTTACTGCATTATTGATTCAAACATAAAATTTGCAAATACAAACAAATATGACTACAGCATTTCTGCATGGGTGAATGAACATAAACACAGGTCATGCACAACTAATTAAGTTCATTCTTCATTTATAGAAGCCCACACAGAAGTAAGCTGAATAAAATGCTTAAAAGAGCTTTTAAAAACATCTTACTCTCAAAACATTACAGACCCTTGAACTTGTGTTCTGCTCATCTAGAACACTGTAAATTCAGATGTACATGTTTCTAAATGGAATATGTTTGGAGAACGTGACTAATTTGATATGTTAATTGAATGATAAAGCTGGAATTCCTCAGGAGCACATGAATCTCCAGCCTCACACTAACAATACAAATTATAATAACTTCTAAGGCAAAAATTGAGAAGTGTTTGTCATTGAAATCATATAGAGAATTAATAAATGGTATAATACAGACCAGATTTTTCATGTAAATATACATCAATATTTTACTTTCCTACATCAGTATAATTGCTACAATGAAGTTGTGTCCTTAAAATGCAGTTATGTATAACAAGTCTTGATTTGCAGACACAATCTAAATTGTTAACTGTCATAACACAATACAATATTGTCCTTTCCTTTCCTTTTTATTCTTCTCTCTGTTTGGTTTAAACATCACTATACTTTGTATCATGTAATTCAAAAATGCTTGAATTAGCAAATATTTATAAGCTATATGTTCACAAAACAAATAATATATATTATTAAAAAGCATGAAACTTAGAAACTATAACATACATTCACAGGCCATACAGTAACAGTGCTTACAAGGTTTAAAAGCCATTGAAAAAAAGTCATACCCATCTTCTCTAATGAAAAAAATGAATAGCTGTAGAAAAACCCTTTTGTTTTAATACCATTCAAAAATGAACAAGTTGTACATTGATACAAATATTGTTTTCTCATCAGGACTATTACAAAAAAATAGTGTTTTTCAAACACTTGACAGCTGTTGTTTACCGTACTGAGAATAGTCTTTTTCCCTCAGCAGACCTTTTGGACAGGTCTACAAAAATAGTCATCTTAACACTTGCAGAATCTGAGAACATTTCAAAGAAAATTAGGAACTGCTAGCTACATATTACTGCAAGAATCTAACACCCTGTTGTTGGATAGCAGACACATATATACGGTAGAGCATAAAAATAAACTCCACAAAATCAGCCTCACTCGGGATTCTTTCATTTTCCCGTTTGTTATAGTAGCTACTTATACGCAATATTCTTGTGAAATCCTCCAAATATCACACTGCATTTCCCTCATTTTGTGTGAAAAGTTTCTTCAAGTGTCACCATTTTTTGAAGCAGAATAACTCTCAACCATTATAATGGGCCACAAGGGAGACCACAGCAGATTTGGCATTATCTGTTGATAGAGGGCCATCCTCCGCTGGGTTTGCCTGGTTGGGCAGCACTGTGGGTCCCAATGAAGCAACCACAAAAGTGAAGTTGTCTGTGCGCCATCCAAGCCGAACAGGTTTAGTTACCTTTGAAGAACTTTTCAGACTGGAACCCCGCTGGGGTTTGTCACAGTTGAAAAGAGCTCTGAAACACCTGTAGAACTAACACAGATAAACCCAGACAAACAAGTAAAAGGCATTAGATCAACAACGCTAAAATATGCAACATATGCACGTATCAGTTTGCAGGAAATATGCATCTAGTTCTTTACACTTTAATTTACTTTTTGACATGCATTGTACATTGTGATTGCACATAAAATGTGTCAAACTGAAGATAAAAAGTACTGTATATGCAGTAAGCATTAAGCCCTTAAAATTCGAAGCCTCTATAGTGTTGTTGATTTTATTATTTAAATTTAATACAAACCTTTTTCATTTGTGCTTTATAATAACTCAATACTTCAGATAGCATAAACATCATAAATTTGAAAAATTGCATTAAACACTACAGTAAGTTTGTGGTCTATTAGTTTCTCTCAATGCTTTAATTTCATATGAACTTGCAAATGAAAATATCCACATTCATTTCAGTACCTGCTCTTCAAAAGTGCTGCATGCCACTAATTAATAATTCCCCCCTGCTAGCAACTATAAGCCCATCAGCCATGGCTGAGCTTAGACAACAATTACAGCTCATTTAGGAATTCTGATTAGAAAAGGGCCCTTCTCTTCCATCCCCATTATCAGTCCTGCCATTTACAAAGAGACTGCTATCCTTTTCACATTCGTCAATAGTGCCATTTCTAAATGGTATCAAATTCTCAGTTAATGACATTTTACTTTTACCTCTAAACAGAACAATTATACAATTAGAAACTGAATAATTGCTGATAATGTACACTTGCGCAATAATTTCCATGGCTGTAATTAAATGTCTGAGAGTAATCTGAAGTAATTGTGCCCATTCCATTCAGAGTAGGGAAAAAAGAGATGGGGGGGGGGGGCTCACTGGTAATGGTAACAAAGGTAAGTGACGCAAATAATCAGTGAAATTACATAGTAATAATCAGGCATAATAAAGCACAAAGCCAGACTTAATGGTGCTGTATCAATTAATGGGTCTGTTTTTATGTAACACAAAGTTGAAGACTAGAGAAATTAAAACAAACATACAGTGTAACATTTTAAGAAAGAACATTATAATAAAGACAATTCATTTATCAACTTTGCACATTGAAAGGGCCAAAGTTTAAAAGTCTGAAAATTCGAAGTGTGGTAAAAAAAAAAAAAAAAGGAAAAACAAATCTTTAAATGCTCTCAAAAAAAATTGCTCTTCAGACATGAGTGAAACATTATCATTTAAAAAATTAGGGGCTTTTCATGTAAAGACCCTGCACCTGCCACACTGTAGCAACTCATAATGTAATAACTGCACATAATGTAATAAGTATTACATTATTGTAATAAAATGTTCATAATGTAATATTTTTCTCAAAACTTAAAATCTTGAGCTCATAATGTAATAATAATTTTTCAATGTAATGTAATAGGTTATTGTATGAGAAATGTATTACATTATGAACACACTGTGGCAACTTATAATGTTAACAACACAGTTCATGAGGTAATATCAGCACATAATTTAAAACAATGTTTACAATATAATAATTATCTTTCAATATAATAAATTTGAGCACAAAACGTAATAATAGTTTTATGTAAAATAAGAAAATTAGGCTTATTAGGCTACATTGTGAACTTTTTTTATATAAAAAGCTGACAAATTTTGTGATTATGACATGCTTCATCATTTATATTCAACATAATAAATTTAAGCACAAAACGTAATAGTAGTTTTATGTAAAATAAGCTATTACATTAAGAAAATGAAAAAACTTTTTTTTTTATATAAAAAGCTTACTAATTTTGTGATTATGACATACTTCATCATTTTGTCGCATTGACCCAGAAACATATTTTAGTTTTATGCACCAAATTAAAAAATACAGTTTCCGCTCTCTAATTATGCAA
>NW_015548206.1:717839-727988 GCF_001515605.1 Sinocyclocheilus anshuiensis | reverse complement strand
TATGCAGCCAAACAAGTTAAAATAAACATGCATGACTAAGAAGGCAGAACGAACATAGTTTCTTTCATTTTCATTATGTTTTGACCCTTGATCATTTTCAGAGATTTTTCTTAAACATGCTGTCTGCATAGATTTGTTTACCATCTAATAAATGTACCTTTGCTCCCTCTAGAGGTTAAATAGATAATTACAAATTAGGCATATGATATTTTGTTTGCAAGCTTTCATGAAACAATGTATTATTTAGTGCTGTCAAACGATTAATTGCAATTAATCGCATCCAAAATAAAAGTTTTTGTTTACATAATATATGTGTTTGTACTTTGTATATTTATTATGTATATATATAAATACACACACATTTTAAGAAAAATGTTATGTTTATATATTAAATATATTTATATATTACATAATTTATATAAATATAAATATATACATGTAATTACATGTAAATATTTTCACAATATTTCCCTGGTTGAAACTTATAGGCACAGAAATTATGTGTGGTAGTAAGTTGTACTTTATTTTTCAACATATTTTCTGATGTACATTTCATGTTATAGCTTGTATTCAAATGAAGAAATGTTAATTTAAAGGGTTAGTTCACCCAAAAATTAGACCGTGTTTTACTCACCCCCAAGGCATCCTAGGTGTCCGCTCACTGTTGTAAACGGAAGCAGTTCCGGGCGGATGACGTAAGATGTCGGCGTTGCACATGCGCCGCTCAGAAGTGACGAATGCGGAAACGCAGCGGAGAGATCAAAACAAAACAACGGTCACTAATTAGAAGTACAAAACGAGGATTTGTAAAGAAGAATGTCAGAGGATTTCGATATAAGCCAAGAGGAGACTGGTTTTCCTTTGCTACAGTAAGGAAACTTTGCATCCTTTGATTCTGTAAACAAACGTTGGTTTTCACGAGACTCACGCACATGTGCAGCGCTGACCTCATACGTCATCCGCCCGGAGCTGCTTCCGTGTACAACTGTTGGCGCAAGCTAGATTAAAGTGATTATTACATTTTGAATATGGATATTTTTCTTACAAAAACGCATCGATTCGATACAGGAGGCTTTTGTTCACCCCCCTGAGCCATGAGAGACACTTTTTTTTAATAGATGAGTGCTTTTTATTTCACTTCTTTTGGACTGAAGCACTGCAACACCCGCTGACTGCAATGATAGAGCTTGGAATAGCCAGGACAATTTTTAATATAACTCCGACTGGATTCGTCTGAAAGAAGAAAGTCATTTACACCTAGGATGCCTCTGGGGTGAGTAAAACACAGCCTAATTTTCATTTTTGGGGGAACTAACCCTTTAACTTGTGCTCCGTGCTGCCGTTGTCTGAGGTAGGTAACGTGATCTATCCCAGACTACATTAGACTTTGGAAACTTTATTTATTTTTTTCTAAATTTGTTCATAAAAAATGCCTTTAATTCAAGGACATATAATTTAGTAGGGGTGCAACTGAATTGTTCCTAGCAATAATTTTGATCAAACAATTAAAATATATTTATATGTAACCACTGTTGTTGTCATCATACCAAGGACAGTACCTGAGAAGTTAAAATAAATACGCCAGTAAACTGCGCACTTTCAAGGATGTGCATTTATTGCATGGCCAAAGAAAGAACATAATCTGTGTTTAAAACATGCAAAGTAGGATTGCCAACTGTTCTCGTATTTAAGTAACATTCCATATTAAATCCATACTGAAAGCAGTTTATCGTGTCACGCCCAGTTTAGGGAGATAAACACTCAAAAAAATACAAGCGCACCCTTAGTTGAAACTGTAATAATAGCATATTTAGCAAACTCTTCTGTGCATATTTGCATTTGAGCTCTGGAGAGCATCAGATGTTTCTATTTACAATGTTTGCTGCATTGAGCAGTGTAGCTAATCACAGACACGTCCATTGAACCAATGAACTGAGATGAGTGACAGGCTCAGTGCATTTGAAATTATAAATGGAGCACTCTTTGCACACATACTAGACTATCTGTAATGCATTCAGAATTTTAATAAAAGTTTTTTTTCATGATGTTAAGAGGAACAATGTTGTTCATATTTGCATTTGCGCTCCGGAGAGCATCAGATGTTTCTATTTACTGTGTAGCTAATCACAGACACGTCCATTGAACCAATGAACTGAGATGAGTGACAGGCTCAGTGCATTTGAAATTATAAATGGAGCACTCTTTGCACACATACTAGACTATCTGTAATGCATTCAGAATTTTAATAAAAGTTTTTTTTCATGATGTTAAGAGGAACAATGTCCCCTCACTAAAGTTCAGCTATAATTTAGTTATTCTATATAAAAGCTAAAATGAGTGTATATATATATATATATATAAAATATATTTCTTTTTATAATTAATTTGTACATGAACGAATTAAGCAAAGCAAATATGTTCATGTCTGAGATTCATTTTGGCATTTATCTGTATACACATAGGCTAAATAACAGAACAAATATTTTGACTGTCCCTTATACTGGGCTGATTATACTTTATAAGTATATACTTACATAATTATTACAATATTTTTGGTGAGTTTATAATGTAATACTTGTCTCATAATGTAATAATTGTTATTACATTATGAGCTCAAGATTTTATTACGTTTTGAGAAAATTATTACATTATGGACATTTTATTACAATAATAATTAATACTTATTACATTATGTGCAGTTTTTACATGATGTGCAGTTATTACATTATGAGTTGCTACACACACTACAGACTTCTGTTATTAGTGGTTTTGACTGCCATTGTGATCTTTCAAATTAAAAAGACACAGCCAGGTTTGTGATGTCACTTCCCTTAAGAAAACGTAGTGTACTTAGTATACGCATTATGCCAAGTATACTTATAGTCAACTACATTTCCTCAAGAAATGGAAAGATGCAACATTTACACACAATGATACGTGATAGGGGTATGGGAAGTTGAAGAATTGCAATTCATTAATAAGAAGAGCATGCACTTCGTTTCATGTACAAAGGCAAAACAGTGTAAAGTGCTAAAGTAAAAACAAACCAACTAAAAAATCAAATGAAAATACTCTACACAGAAATTCAGGGAGCTTGTTATATCATATTTCCAGGAACTGACCCAGACATTTTTAAAGTGGAATGGGACATGACTGAACATCATTGATTCATAACCCTTCTGATTGTGTCATAGACTTTCACATTTATCTTGCTCTGGTCAGAAAAGCCCGAGGCCTTTTCACACCACATGCGTAAGCAACAGCAGGCCTGTGATGTCATTTCACACTGACAATGTTCCTGCTGTGGAACAAAAGTATAGAAGCCTGTTTCTTCTAGAAAGTATATATATAATTTAATTGTGACTTTATATTTCACAATTGCGATTTTGTTTCTTGCAATTGTGACTTAACAAATTAATTCATTTTTTTTACTTTGTGGCAGAGATACTGTTTGCTTTCATACAGAGTCGGCGGAAAGGAAATTGCAATGTAGGGTGGGACCTGATTGTCTCCATCAAGAACTGATTAATTAATTGGATCATTGTTATTTGCTAATTGCTGCAATATGATATGAGTGACAGGTTGCTGGTGTACACATAATCAGAGAAGAGACAACGTTGTTGTCACGGTTATGGACTTTTGTTTGTGTTCCTGTTCTCCTGCCTTAGACTTCATTTGACCTAGTTTTCCTGAGTTGCGCTGATTAGTTAATTTGGTTCCACCTGTGTTTATTAATTAGTCCTGTGTTCTCCCTGGTTTCTTTGTCTGCTATTTGTTGTTGCTATGTCGATGTGTGTTACCCTTTACTCTTGGATTATTTCTGTGGATTTCTCCTGTGTCGTGCGCTTTTAATAGCACCCTACTGTAACAGTTGTGAGAGGGAGGAGAAGTTAATTATTTTGATTAAAGTCTTCAAGGGCATACAAATTTTAAAGAAATTTTAAAGAAATGTGCAAATAAATAAAATAAAAAAATAAAACGGTTATTGGGAATAAGCTATTGAGAAATGTTACAAAGTTGATTGTTATCCAAATCATAACGAAACACAGAATGGAACACAAACACCAAACAGTAGCAATTGTTTAAGTGGTTGACATTCAATCAGATTAACTGAAAGGAAACTGATATTTATATTCAGCTCACTGCTGAAACTACTGCTAACACCGCTCAACTTACACATGCAATATAAATGGTGTAGCCTATTATTATGGTCAGTGAAATAAATATGCATAGTTTTTCGCATATATACTTATTTGATTACTTCCATTTTTCTTGCCTGTGTCAAAACTTAAAACCACAAAATAACTTATGGTGGGCTTTCTAATTAATGACATTTCATATTTTTACAGATAAAGAGTAGTTAACAGTCCCAAAGAAAAAAATATTGCACACATAATACTTTTTTTTTTTCATCAGATTAATATGGCAAGAAAACATTCAAGTGGAAATAATATCATGCTTCAGTAGTAGTGGAAGTTTCAGAAAAAAAAATAATTTATACATGCAATTTTCTCTGTGTGCTTAGACGAGTTATGAAATCTTCAATTTGCAATTTAATATCACATGCATTACTTCATAAAATGAGTTAAGAGGAAATAACATTCCTCTCCAGCAACAGCTGTCATCCACCATTTAATATGACAGCAATGCTACTTAATTTGGTCTAATAAAATTTAAGATGTTAAGAATTATTTCACAGCTGCGCTAAATTGATATTAAATATAGATGGCTCAACACTTCAAAGTGTCATAAAGGGAATCCAAATGTTTTGTCAGGAGCAAAGTTTGGCTACATCAGACATTAACATTTGTAATATGACCAGTGTTCACTGGTCAGTTGAAAACTATGAAACAGTAAAAACTACGTGAAATCCATAGCTTAAGTCATATCCGTACATTCAGTGGATCAAGTTTGATATCCAACAGATATTTGAGGCACAAGTATCAAACACTATGGGAGAAAACACAGGGCCGGACTCACCGGAGATGTTCTGTTCCCGGAATCTCTCATGGATGTTGCTGGCCAAGAAATGTTACTTGTATCTGTACAGCATTTTTAGTCTTCAACTCGCCTCAACTCACAGTTTCCATAGTTACGGGCTGGGAGGAATTGAAGACTGAAAATGACATACAGGAGAATCCTTCTTCATCGACTGGAGTGTGATCAATATCCGGAAACATCAATCAATCCTTCATGCAGTACACTGATAGATTTGCACCAATCAGAATTTGAGTGGCATGGAACACTGAGCATGTCTAACCTTTCATGCCAAAAAAAAAGAAAAAGTGGTTTATATCTCTACTGTATCTCTGTGGTTCTTTTCAAATCTGCAGATTATTTCAAAATAGACTTCTAATTATTCGGTGACCTGAAAAACAGCTCACTTTCTCATCTTTTTTAATGTCTTCGTTAGAAAGAATTTACGAACATGATAGAACTCAGCACTGGACAAAAAGCGGTGACTGGAGAAGTGAGTGGGTGGATTCCAACCTAAACATCTCTGATTGCCCATTGCGTTGTAGAAATCAACAAACATGTCTGTGATTGGCTCACCTCTGCGAAAATGCATTGTAAAATCATTTGACGCTTTCCAAAGCAGAAAGGCAGATAGACTTGATTGTTAGACAAATCTATTTTGTTATGCTATTATTACGAAGAAAACAGATCCTAGACCAGGAATTATGGGTAGCTTTTCAATCTAAAAGCAATCAGAAGCAACAGCAGGCAGTTGCAGGCTATTCGACAATTATACACAGTAAACTCAAGTCCGACCATCCCCCTCGGTCCAGAGAGGGGGCACAGGGATGTCCGTGGGGAGGCAAAGCCCCTGTGTCACCGGGCCTGGTGTAGGTCAAAAACACATAAACAAAAGGTCTACATCTCAGTGGCTCTCCATATTAAACTGGTTAAATGTAAATTCATTTAATTTTACCCTGTGGTGCATGAACAGTGTTGACCCTGTATGTTGTCATCTGTGATCGTGATGACCGTAACATGAGGCTTCTCCCACTTGCACTGTGATCTGTAAACCCTCACTTCCAAAGTAATCTTTTTACCAACCATATTTATTTTAAATCTTATATATCACTCCATGGCATATTTAAGTCCAACTTGAATGCTCCTCTTGAATGCCCAAAATTTATCAAAAGCATCTTGGGACAAGATTTTCACACTGACAGCTGTCATTGTAAGACAGTTAGCATCTTTGTTTGTTTGTCTGAGTTAGCAACAGTAACTGGGGGGGTTTGGCTTACCGATAGGTCAGTCGCACACTGGTCTAGTCAGTTTTAAACCCACTACAAGCACACTGCTCAGTGAGACTAATCTATCAGAATATGCAATCCTTTAGACACCAGATAAAAGCTGTGCAACAAAGCAGGACAGAAGTTCTGATATGACATCACATCTGACAAGGGTGACTATGAACTGTCTTGAGAGATCTGTCTCAATGACAGACATGACTTTACATGCTTCTCGGCAGTTTCTTTGCTGTCTGTGCCTTTGGTCCATCTGTATGCATCTAGAATGACATCTTTTCTGAACTATTCTAAAGTTTGCTTAACTTGGATTAAAGCAGTTGGCAGTAGATTTGTACTTTCTAAATAGACACACACAGCCAAAACTTGAGTTCTGTGTCCACACTGGAGGAAACGTGCTGACAGTGTTGCATTATCTTTAATTTAAATAACAACAGCACATTCAGATGTTGGACAAAGCATATCAAAACAAAGAGGTAATTTATCAAGCAGGATGAATGCTGCGTTCCTCTTGTCCTCAGACATTGAAAGACTATAAAGAAGTGGGAGCAAGATGCTGGACAAACCTCAGCTGAACAAAATGCACTGATATAGTGTCTAAACATAAGTCAAGACAGCTGCATTTTTGCTGATGACCATTTCAACAAGCATAAAAGGATGTTTTTCTTGCTGATTCAGAATCAAAATGAGACTTGTTAAAAGAAACTGTACAAAGAGACTGGGTCAAAACACAAACCACAGTAAGTATTTTCAAACCATTATATTCAGGAGAGATAAAAGTATGTTTTGAAGGGCATGGAGTTGCAGAGTTTAGAGTGGTGCTTGTCCATCCAAAATTCACACCTCCATGTTGGTTTGGTGGTGGCAACTGCCATGCAATTTCTAAGGTCTTATGATTGTCATTTTAGCATGTTGGTTTCTTGAGTGTTTTGGATCGTCACTAAGCATTGCTAGGAGGTTGTTAGGGTATTCTGGGTAGTGGTCAGTGGTCAACATGTGCTTCATTTCTTATATTTTATCTAAGCAGTCTCCATTCTAGGTTAAATCGGATATTCAATGAAAGTGCTTAAACTGCAGGATAGTAGGTTGTAATACTCACTGGCTACATCCAGAGATCGGCATAAATACATGAAAAAGTATTTAAAATACAAATACAAAATACTGTGTAGAAAAAAATGTATTTAGATACAAATACAGTATTTTGTATTTTGAAAATACACAAAATACATGTGAAATTGGCCATCCAGTGCAGGTATCCCTATAGGCTGAAATCGATCTGGACCTTATTCTGAATGCAAAAAAAACAACAACAAAAAAAAAACATAAAATGTGTACAACTGCTTAGAAAAAAAAAATAAATACTTTTTATATTTCATACAAAGTTTATTTTGTTGTTTAAAATTAGAAAGTGTATCTTAAATATTAAAATTAGAATTCATTTAGATGGCATTTAACTGAAGATTGAAGACTTGATAACTTTAGATTTTTTGTGGTGTACCATTCATCAGTCTTAACAAATGCACACAATCACTATATTAAACTGATGGTGATAGACAGTGATTGTCTGTTGAAAACTTTATTCTTTTGTCTCTAAATTAACATATATTTGAATAGATTGTATAGAATCTTGAATAGATTATGGTTGTAACAAACACAGGACAACTCAGGAAAACGTCTCAGGTTACGCATGTAACCATGGTTCCCTGAGAAGGGAACGAGACACTGCGTACTCTAGAGGTCACTATGGGGAATGTCTTCGGTGTGACCGGTGTCTGAAGAATACATCTAAACATGACAATAGCATTGGCTGGTGACAGCCTATGACGCCTTTACCGACTTGAACACAGTATAAAAGGGCGCCGGAAAAACTCGTCATCTGCTTCTTCATCTGAAGCTCGCGTCCGAAGCATGGCAAAGCTTTTAGAGGACGCAGTGTCTCGTTCCCTTCTCAGGGAACCATGGTTACATACGTAACCTGAGATGTTCCCTCGATAGAGAGCATGGGTCCCATTTAACTAGACCCGAAGAAAATCTGTAGAAACAACAGGACCCAATAACCCATTCATGCATGAAGAGCTACTGCTCCTCAGAGCCGAAGCACTCAGGAAGGGTTTCCGCAGAAACTCATTTTACTCGTACCTCAGGGAATGCAGTGTACTCAAGCCCACTCCGCGGAGGGGCGATTCACTGGTTCGACCATAAGGGCAGTGTGACAGGGAGGTCCCGTGGGCCTGACCGTCTATCGAACTGCAGAGTGGAGTTAAGGAGTGTTAAGCCACTCAACGCCTCAGCGAGAGGAGCTCTAGCTCAGAGAATGTGCATGATGGTTAAGAGGATGACTCAAATCTCAGGAGACCCCTCGGGGCAAGACATGAGTAGCGCGTCCTGGCCAGGGCAGCTTCTTGAAGCAAACACCCAGCCAGGACATCAGGGAGCACGTCACGAAGCATTATACTCTGAAAAAATGCTCAACCTGAATGGAGGGCCCGCGAGTCCTGAGGTTGCAGCGTTTTACTGGGGACCTGATGGCTAAGGAGGCTCTCGCAGAAGCCCAGTGACTTGGCTGCGTGGTCCAGTAAGCATTAAGCCGAAGATGTAGGGCTATCATCCAGCCTGGATCCAGTACAGACTCTGTACAGTACAGTACAGTACAGACTACCATCACCACAATCGGTCAACAGCGAGAGGTTCTGACTTCAGCAGGGGAGGTGCTCGCAGAGGTCCTAACCCTAAAATAAAGTCAGAAAAACAGAGACAGGTCCAAGTAGCACTGCGGAGAAAAACTAGTTAGTGAATTCACATAAAAATAGCAATAGAGTAGATGAAATGGATCGTACTTACCAACCACAGCTCCCGCGCATGATTCAAGCTCACGGATATAATCTGAAGGCGAAGTCCGAAGAGCGCTTGGGTCCGGACCATCAGTAAGTAGTTCTATGAGACATAGAAACTACCCAAAACATCATAGGTCCAGCATGAGAGACTGCAATGCAAGTGCATGAGGCTCCTATCTAACCTCGGTCAGTTGGGTGGCTTTAGGGGAATTACCAACTGTGGGTATAGGAGCACCAGCTCAGTTCAGGGCCAAGCATCAAGGAGGCTCGCAAGCCAACACTTGAGCACAGAGAGTCATATAACCCTGAATGAAAGTGAAGGTTTCAGAAATGGCTCCCGGAGTGCAGTATAATGTGGTTATCTGATAAGGACATGATATAAATAATCTGTCCAACAACTGCAGACAGATATCCACATGATACAATTACTCTAAAAACAGAAGGAAATTACTGATAGGAAAAAAATTCCAGTCAGGTCCTTTCCATGTTCTGCCCATCAACTGCGAACCGTGGGCAATGGGCAGACAATTCTCACCGCAAATGAGAATTCAAGCGAAAATGGAAACCGCTGCCGTGAATGCGTCGCTATTCCCGCAAGAGGCGAACGCACTCATGCAAACGCGGTTTACAAACTCATGATAGGGAGAGATTTCCCATCAGGTCCTTTCCATGTTCTCACCGCGACCGCAACACGCAGCATGCATTCAGCTCCCGCCCAAACGCTAGATTACCTCAGAAATAAAGCGAGAACGGAAACTGCTGCCGCGAATGCGTCGCTATTCCCTCGAGAGGCGAATGCACTCATGCAAATGCTATCTACCAACTCGGGTAAATGGTGAAGTACTCACCTCCCCCTCAGTAGTCCCGCGAATGCATCACAATGAGCACAAACCGTCTCCTCATAAGTTGAGGGCATTCAATGCATGCTTATCCCTCACAAGAAATAAGCAATGAATGTGGAGCGCATTCAACTCCCTCGAGAGCTGAATGCACTTGCTCTCCACCACACACACACACACACACACACACACACACACACACACACACACACACACACA
>NW_015548206.1:708729-713216 GCF_001515605.1 Sinocyclocheilus anshuiensis | reverse complement strand
TCAGAGCAAAGCCTCTGGTTCTCGCACTCCTAGTCGTGCTTAGCTTATCGCTAACATAAACAAACGGTCAGTGAAGACGAAGAAGAGGATAACGCGTTCTTCCGGCACCCTTTTATACTGTGGTTGCGCCGGTAAAGGCGTCATAAACTGTCGTCTGCCAATGTTATTGTCATGTTTAGATGTATGATTCAGACACTGGTCACACCGAAGGCGTTCCCCATAGTGACCTCTAGAGGACACAGTTCAAAGTTCCCTCAGAAGGGAACTAGGTCAAAAGAAAATGAACAGACACATAACCTGAGTGAACAAATCACCTGATTTTGTAAATGTGACAATTTTTTCATTAAGCACCAAGTTTGCACTTGTTTAAAATGCTTACATTTACAAAATGAGCCTGCAATATCAGAAATAATGAATAAAGCAATGGTCCGTGTTCAATACAAACATGAATTAAAATAAAAAAAATAAATAAATAAATAAAAAAAAAAGGTGTCAGCAAACACGACAGGACACAAGGGTATGCCAATTTAACAGCCAGTTTAATGAAGGCTGAGGCAGGTGCAGACAAGACATTGATGTGCAAATAAGTATTCCGGTAACTGAAATGGATAGGGAGGTTAACTGGGTGAGGTAATGTGTCCTTTCCTTTCTTTCAGTAGGATTGCCAGGAGCAGAGGATCAGTGGAGCGCTGGAGAACCAGGAGAAGATCACTGGAGTACTTGGGAGGTGAGTAAACAGAGAGGTGAGGGATGCTGGGAAGTGTAGTGCAGAGACTGCTAAACTGGTGACAGTGACAGACAGGGCGGAGCAGATGAAGCTGAAGCCCACCAGGGCGGAGCAGACAGAGCTGAGGTCCACCAGGGAAGAGCAGGCGTAACTGGAACATAGGGCACAGACACATTACCAATGGCCACTACAACTGCGACAGGGTAGGCAGCAGGTTCACAGACGGCCTCCCTGGCCATGGCAGGACACTCACCTTGGCCTTCAGGACAGTAATCATTAAAACTAACTCGTGAAATGGGACAGGCTCTGGAACAGATTCAAGGTCAGGAGCAATCTCTGGGGGGGAACTTATGAGCTTGAGCAGATTCTTGGCTTAATTTTAGGGCATGATCAGGAGATTGGCTGAACTCATTACTGAAAGCAGGATCTTGGCTGAGCTCTGGGATGAGAGCGGACACGGTTCAGTGTTCCGAGGCTGAAGTCGGCACTGAACTGTGCTCAGATAGTCCAGGGTAGTGTTTGGGAATGGAAGTCCTCTCTGTGCTAGACTCAGGACCTGGAACATTCTCAGGGTAGACCTCGGGATTTGGAGCCACCTCCCAACTCTGGTCAGGGGTTAGAACCATCTCTCGACTCCCAGGAGAGAACTTAGGGCATTCCTTCTCCGGAGCCGAGTCGGACCTCTCACTCTCTGGAACCGGTTTTGGGACAGCATTGCTTGGAATGGATTCCTGGACTGGGGCAGGAGTGGTACCAGATATATGAACTAGAAAGCACCCCTGGCTTAACTCCGTGAAGAACGCCGGATCCAGGCTGTGCTCAGATAGAGGAGCAGGGAACACTAGAGAGCGCTCCAGACGAGCGGACACTGGGAGGTGCTCTGGAGGAGCGGACACTGGACTAGAGCAGAATCCTGGCAGAGCTCTGAGGCGAGAGCCTGCACTGGACTCTGCTCAAGGGGCTGGAGCCTGCACTGGACTCTCCTCAAGGGGCTGGAGCCTGCACTGGACTCTGCTCAAGGGGCTGGAGCCTGCACTGGACTCTGCTCAAGGGGCTGGAGCCTGCACTCTGTGGGACAAACTTGGAATCAGAGGCCCTCTCTAGGCCAAACTTGAGTCTTTAATACATCATCACTCCAGGGCACAAGTTGAGAGACTCCGATAAACTCCTCCACATACTCCTCGATAGGGCGGCCATCTTACGGGAGTAGAGTAGTTCAGCAGAATCAAACAAAATGGAGCTTATCCTGCTGTGTTGTAGGCTGAAGGTCTGGTCTTCTGTCAGCAAACACGACAGGACACAAGGGTAAGCCAATTTAACAGCAGATTTATTGAAGACTGAGGCAGGTGCAGACAAGACATTGACGTGGAGGTAAGTATTCAGGTAACTGAAATGGATAGGGAGCTTAAAGGGGTCATATGACGTTGCTAAAAAATTCTGAAACGCGTTGATTTTTACAAAGCTCATCATTCTGAAAAGCGAGGTTCACGCTGATTGGCCAGCTATCCAGTGCATTGTGTAGCATTTGGACCAATCAGACACAATTTTTCATTAGATTTAACAAATCAATTATTCATTAGATTAACAAACATTCACAGACCCGTCACCCAATAAACATACTGGGTGCCAAGATGTCTGTAAACGAGGCCCAGGCTCCTGGTTACCATGGCAACCAGGACACCTTTATCTGGCTAGACCAGATAAACTTAAAGGGGGGCGCGACCAAAAAAGTACTACTAGAACTACTGAGTTAATATAACCTCACCTACACCATGTTTTGTATCTACGAGTTCACATTTTGATGATCTAAATAAGAGTGTATATTACATGTTGATACCTGTGCAACATATTAATGTTCTAAGAATCTTTACTAGTTTTTGCATCAACACCCAATCGAATTACATATGCAAAATACCATGCTTGGAGACAAAGAGTCGTAAACTTTCCCTCCAAAAGTTAAAGACACCATTGGCTCTTTGATCGCCCGGAGGTGTGAGCTCAATAGGAGATAAAGCGCTCACATCAGTGACCCGCCTCAGTCAGTCTGCAGTTCTGTTAGATACGGAGAAGATGAGGATGTGAGCTAGCACCCTTCTATGGACACCCTAACCTCCCGCTTGGAATTTCAGCCTTTCTCATTGGACAAGCCCATCCTGAGAGGCGTCAATCTTCTCAGACCTTAAAAGGCTCACGCACAGTTCTGCCCATGTTCTTGTTGTTCTTCTTCTGCTAAGAAGCCTGAGCCGGTGCGGGCATGCCCAGTGGGCTCCAACACATAGTCAGTCAGTCTGCGGTTCTGTTAGATACGGAGAAGATGAGGCTAGGAGCTAGGACGCTTCTGCAACCCCTAAGTTCCTGCCAGGCCTCAGCCTTGACTTTCCATTCACCAAAGATCCTAGGATCTCAGCTGATGTCTCTCTTAGCTCTTTTTCATTTTCCACTGGGAAGAAACTCCCAATCACCATCGAGTCAAAACATCTTTGGAGTTCATCACTCTTCAAACCCGGAAGGTGGTGATCATGACTCCTACACCACCGAATCTCCAAACCATCAAGACTTTTATCCGAGACTGCATCCGTACGCTCGTTCCAGGCCAAGGCAATGCAAGTATCATACATTTAACTAAACTAATCAGTGGTTTAGTATAAGCTGTAGACCCCATTCTAAAACGGCGCTGATGGTTTTACTCAGGTGGTTAACTGACTCTTTTCATAGCTTCATTCTCTGGTTTTCCTGATGGTTTCATCCATCAAGTCTCATCCAGTCTACTAAATGAAACAGAGGTTTAGTATAAGCTGTAGACCCCGTTCTAAAACGGTGCTGATGGTTTCACTCAGGTGGTTAACTGACTCTTTTCATAGCTTCATTCTCTGGTTTTTCCTGATGGCTTCATCCATCAAGCCTCATTTGCCCTTTCCCATGTATGAGTGATTGTTTGTTTGACTAGTTTGTGTTAGTGTTTAGTTAATAAATCTCTTGTGCACAAATTACATGAGTTTCAGATTCTGCATTGCAAATTGATTGTCCCTTTACGATTTTGATCCTTACTACATGCTCTAATGCATTAATACTGTAAGAAAGTATTTTCTGTGGCCACGGAAATATTTCTTTCCTAGAGTTGATATGAACTTACACTGAATGTTCGCTGGACGAACAGATTGGTTGATGGCAATTTAATTCTGCTACAGTTACTACTGGCAGCTGATATAAATAATTGTAATTAATCATAATTAACTGTAATTATTTATATACATTTCCCTTTTGAGCTAATTTGCTACAGTTTTGACTGCTTCTATTGTCCTCATTTGTAAGTCGCTTTAGATAAAGGCGTCTGCTAAATGACTAAATGTAAATAAATGCATTGGTGGTTGCCATATGATATTTATAAGCTCCACTATTTAGAGAAAAAGTATAAACCAAAGCGAATCAAAAGACAAGATATCAAAAACAAAACAAAAAACACAAAAAATAACTAAAGAAAAAGCAAAGCAAAACAAAATTAAAAGTGCGTTGTGATTGGCCAAATACCTCAAGCGTGTGACGGAAATGTTACGCCCCTTACCATATGTTCATGCCGTGTCCTGGTGCAACGAGAGAAAACCAATAAAACCCATTGCAAATGAGGCATTTGTAGCATCCAGTGGGGACATAATTACTGATTATAATGACTGACTTACTGTCTTGTTACGTGTTGCATCGTGCCACGTAAACATAAAACCATGTCTGCATTTGTGATCGGAGAAACGACAAACAACAAGTG
>NW_015548206.1:703126-708718 GCF_001515605.1 Sinocyclocheilus anshuiensis | reverse complement strand
GTGTCCTTTTTTGGAAGGCCAAACAAAGTAGTTTCGCTTTCACAACGAAACACACAGCGTCTCCACGACATGGCGACGGCGGCAACAATACTACAGCTAGAATCAAAGTTACGCCTACTTTCTTTGCATGAACATTTGAGCGTTATGAAAATCTTCCCACACAGTGACGTAGACATGTGGGGGCATGTTTAAACGAGGCATTTTAGGAGGGCGTGGATGAGTCTTAACTTTTATAAAGAATATCTCTTTGGGTTTGAGACTTTAGTCTTTGCAACTTTAGGGATCTTTTCTATTCACAAACAGCTTGTAACACTCCAAAGAGAAAGGAAAACTTGAAATCGTATCATATGACCCCTTTAACTGGGTGAGGTAATGTGTCCTTTCCTTTCTTTCTTTCAGGAGGATTGCCAGGAGCAGAGGATCGGTGGAGCGATGGAGAACCAGGAGCTGGAGTACTTGAAGGAGAGTAAACAGAGAGGTGAGTCGGGTAAGTCGTGCAAAACAACAGCAAGACCAGACAAGATTGTGATTCTTCTTCTTCTTTTCTTTTGGTTTTATGGCGGGTTGCGAACCAACTTCATAGGTGCATCTCTTGTTGCTTTTTGTTCAAACAGAACACAAGCACTCGATTGTTTGATAGGTATTTTGCAGATTTAATGTTTCCCAATGCTTTTTTGAGAACCTTGGTTAATCGCATGGGATTACTCATTTCTCCCATTGTTGCGAATGTAAACATAACCTTGTACTCATCCTCCGTCCGCATTGTTTTACTCCTTCCTCCTTCTCCCCCGATTTCTTCCGAATCTGAGCCTCTGTCTTTCCGTTTCTGAGATGTCAGCTCTACCTGATTCCACTCTCCACAATTCAAATCTGCAAAATCATCTTCTTCTTCTATGCTACTTCCGTCATTCTCTTCATTCACACCACAGTCATCGCCAAACCCGCCACGGCGTCTTTCCTTCGCCATGACGCCCCACTCCGTTCCTCGTGATCCTGCCGCCATCTTCCAAGAGCACAGGCTCCCATCCAAGATTGTGATTGTGGAGTGAGCGTGTTCTTATGGGGAGCTTGATTGGCTGCCAGGTGAGGAGGATCCACTGATAGATTCCAGGTGTGAGTGATTGACAAGGGAGTGCAGGTGAGTGGCAAGAGGGATGCTGGGAAATGTAGTGCAGAGACTGCTCAACTGGTTACTGTGACAAAAGGTACATATGAGAGTACTGTTCAATTTAGTGTTATACATATGTTATCATATTAATGTTTTGTTCTAATGTCACAACATAATCTCATGTTTACTGGGTTTTACACGATTTTTTGATTCTTTTGTGTGGGTTTAAGAAGTGTCCTCAAAAACAATTTCACATGTGTCCTCCAAAATGACCCACAACCTAATCGGTTTATATGTGAAGAAATCCATTTATTCACAAACTTCTCATGAAACGATTGTTGAACACACTACTCGGAAAACTACTTCCTCTCACTGCTGTCAGCAGGTTCACAGCATAGCAGGGTCAGAAAGCTCTCGGATTCCAGCAAAAATTTAAGCAATCCAGTATGTAATGGCACTCTAATATCAAATAGAATTAATATCTAATATTAATTAATGACAGGTCATAAAAATATTTATAGTAAGTAGTCTTCTCTATTTCTGTCACAGATTGAGTTTAGGTTCCTTGCCACAGTCACCTTTTTCCTTGCTTAGTAGGGGATACTTTGGCAATATTATTCATATTTGAATATTAACCCGTGATGAATCAAACATCAAAATAAAGCAAAACGACAGGTCATAAAAATATTTACAGTAAGTAGTCTTCTCTATTTCTGTCACAGATTGAGTTTAGGTTCCTTGTCACAGTCACCTTTTTCCTTGCTGGAGTGGATACTTTGGCAATATTATTAATATTTGAATATTAACCCGTGATGAATCAAACATCAAAATAAAGCAAAACGACAGGTCATAAAAATATTTACAGTAAGTAGTCTTCTCTATTTCTGTCACAGATTGAGTTTAGGTTCCTCGCCACAGTCACCTTTTTCCTTGCTTAGTAGTGGATACTTTGGCAATATTATTAATATTTGAATATTAACCCGTGATGAATCAAACATCAAAATATAGCAAAATGACAGGTCATAAAAATATTTACAGTAAGTAGTCCTCAGATTCCATGACAGCAGCATATTATGTTATGTTATGTAAGAAATTATGTTGTGGAGATAGCTGCTGAATAAACTGAATGTAAATGATAGTCGGAAATTACATACTGCATGTACGTAATTGGACATTAATTTCAATCTTGAATTGATTAATTAGCAGATGTTACTCCTTTACCATCTATTTGTGGTGTAATTAACAACAGTCCTGTATTATTAAACCAGTGTGGTCCCGATGCTGAAGGTGCAACCGTGTAACTCTAGTTTCGGGGAAACAGTCGAGACTACTAGTTAATATGTCCAACAATGCATTGTTATGTGGTAGGGCTGCACGATTAATCGCATGCGATATTTAACGCGCAACTTATCAGTAAAGCCGGTTCTGTAATCAGCGGTAAATCTCCATCACCTGCGGGCTTTCACATTGAGCAGCATTAACTACACAGAGCCGTTGTTCACTGACGAGCTGCGCTAAACCACGTTCATATTCGCGCGATTTTTTGCGCAACTCATCAGTGAACAACGGCTCTGTGTAGTTAATGCTGCTTTACCGGTAAATACTGATTTACCGCTAAATACTGATTTACCGCTGATTACAGAACCGGCTTTCTGACAAGATGCGCGTTAAATATCGCATGCGATTAATCGTGCAGCCCTATTATGTGGTTATGCAGCGGGTTAAGTTGTATGGGAAACACACCCCAATATGTTTCTGTGCAGCAGGGGTTCACAGAAACGAGTTGGTTAAGGAATACCTTAGCAAGAACCACTAATGAAAATAATGAGCAGGTAAAGTTAATCAGAATTGTAATGGCTACACAAGCGACTTGAGGGAAGGAGTCTTTGAAAGCAGGCTGATTTTCACAGTGTGGATGTCCTAGCATTCCATTCTGTAGCTACATGGAATGTGAAACTTTATGTTGTGCTCCTTGGTTTGTACATAACACTAGACAAGACAAATTACAAGCTCCTTCAATCAAACCAGACTCTGGTGCCTAGAGTGAAACATATGTGGGATTTAGAGGAAGTTAAGCATCTAACTGATGTGGTTTTCAAACTACAGAGCTGACAGGCCAGTTATGACCTTTGCATGGCATTCCATCTTTCTCCAGTGAGACCTGCTTTCCTGCATCAAGGCAACACATTGGTACACTCTGCAAGAGGGGAAAAAAACATATTTGCCCTAAAAACCATCTCTTAGAGCCAAACAGAGTCAAATTTATTTGAGTTAGGGGATTGTTAACGGTCTACCTTCTCCTCAGTTGCCAGAAGCTTGATTTGCCTGTATAAATAGTAGGGCTGTGTATCACCAGCAAAGTCACGATACGATACGTATCACGATACATAGGCCACGATACAATACGTATCACGATACATGACTGCACTGAATTTCACCTCAGCAGAATTTAGAAAAACAGCTGTTTATTAAACACTGCTTACTATAGTGCCATTTCTAACTATTGGCAGAGCAGGCAATTGACCTCTGCATTATGAAGGGCCTCCATAACTGTACCACAGTACAATATAGGTAATGGCATATGTTTCATGTTTACATTGTGCACTCCCCACCAGGTACAATATTCTGATTGTCTGGATCTTGTTTTTAAGCCCATAAATAATAATGTACTTGTTCTAATAAATTTATATTGTAATGTACTCATTCTAATATATTTTAAAAATAATTTACATTGCTGGTAGGTTATCATTGCACAAATGAACACACTCTCTACAATTAAAAAAATAATAATTAGAAGAGTTCTAAACTAACGTGCTGTCTTTACTGTATCTAACGCAGTGAATCTCAACCTTTTGGTGTACCGGACCCCAGTCCAATTCAGAACCATCCTCAAGGACCCCCAGAACAAAATTGACTCATCTATGTATCATTTGTGTCTTTGTGAGGACCAAATGCAGTCAAGTATAATTCAAGTTAGTTGACCATATCATCATGGCCATTATATATCATCAGCTATATTGGATTTTTCTTTCACGGGAACATGTCATGTCAAAATATACAAAATGTATACAAAAATTCATACTTTATACGGACCCCCTGGCCTTACGTCAAGGACCACTAGGGGTCCACAGACCCCTGGTTGAGAAACACTGCAGTAAGCAACCAATTAACAATGCCCAATGTGGCAAACAATGCACATTTCTTCAGAAAATCATTCTCACCTTTCTGAAGATGTTGTCCTCTCCAGTGTCAGGGCTGAGAAATCCATCTGTATCACTTCCTGAGTCTCGAAATGTGACTGTTTCTGAGTTGCAAGTGTGAAACTCCGGATACTGTGAACTTTCTGTAACAAACACACACAGTTTTACACTATGACAGACACATTTACAGCATTTACTATAAAAAGCAGTGTGCTAAAAATAGCTTGTGTATCCAGTTAAAGTCAATCATAAAAGTCTCCAAAGAAGTTCTCTTACTGAAGCCCAATGTCCTCTTAAACAAAACATGCGATGTCCTCTTCAGAACAGATCTTTGTACAACAGCACATGTATTCACGACAGCAAAGTCTGACTATCTTGATAGGAGAAGTATCTGTAGCGTCTGTCAGTACCGTACCATCGCGTGGGTAACAAAACCAGATCACGTGGGAGACGAAACAATCGTGATAAACCTCAACAGATTCCATCACCTAGAAAAATACAGCCTGTTTCCCCTCCCTCTCTCGCTTTCACTTTCTTCTAGTCTTTTAAAGTGCAACACTGCACTTTTACACTCTGTATAAGCTTAGTGTAAGAGAAGAGAGTGACTGTGAAGGCTGGGATCAGCACTCGGAGATCTGTCACGAGAGTGTGAGCTTTGTCAGCTGTCACACAACACACAGGTGGCACCATGTTTTGGGATGTGAAGGAGGGGGCTCGCTGAGACCGCTACAGCTGCCCTTTCTTTACGCTCTCAATGCTATAGTAAAAGCAAACGTCATTACCTAAGCTGCAGATAAACAACTGACAACATAAACACAGGTCATGAAAGGCCGCTGAGAAGAAATTCAGCATATTGAATCTACCCAGTTACATTTGGTTATTTTCAGTATGTTTTTGATATGATTCATCGTAATTTTTTTAGATGTTAAAAAATGTCTCCAGTTCCAGTACTTGGAAACTGTAAACACTGTGGCTCTGCGGTGCTTTTAAATAAATAAATACAAATCAAAAAGCATAAAAATAAAATGAACTAAAATACTTTTTGCAAGTGTATGAAAACAGAAGAGCAAAAAATTAAAAAAGAACAATATTTTTGACGTTAATAAAGATAAAAATTAAAAAATAAATCAAAACATAATTAAAGAAAAATGTAAATTAAATGTTTAAAACATACATACATTTTTTAGCTTGGTTTTAAAAACATTGTACTGCGATGACCACTAAATATTGTAGAAACTTAATTTGCTGTAAAGTTGCTTTGCAACGATTTTTATCGTGAAAAGC
>NW_015548206.1:700068-701266 GCF_001515605.1 Sinocyclocheilus anshuiensis | reverse complement strand
ACGATACATGACTGCACTGAATTTCACCTCAGCAGAATTTAGAAAAACAGCTGTTTATTAAACACTGCTTACTATAGTGCCATTTCTAACTATTGGCAGAGCAGGCAATTGACCTCTGCATTATGAAGGGCCTCCATAACTGTACCACAGTACAATATAGGTAATGGCATATGTTTCATGTTTACATTGTGCACTCCCCACCAGGTACAATATTCTGATTGTCTGGATCTTGTTTTTAAGCCCATAAATAATAATGTACTTGTTCTAATAAATTTATATTGTAATGTACTCATTCTAATATATTTTAAAAATAATTTACATTGCTGGTAGGTTATCATTGCACAAATGAACACACTCTCTACAATTAAAAAAATAATAATTAGAAGAGTTCTAAACTAACGTGCTGTCTTTACTGTATCTAACGCAGTGAATCTCAACCTTTTGGTGTACCGGACCCCAGTCCAATTCAGAACCATCCTCAAGGACCCCCAGAACAAAATTGACTCATCTATGTATCATTTGTGTCTTTGTGAGGACCAAATGCAGTCAAGTATAATTCAAGTTAGTTGACCATATCATCATGGCCATTATATATCATCAGCTATATTGGATTTTTCTTTCACGGGAACATGTCATGTCAAAATATACAAAATGTATACAAAAATTCATACTTTATACGGACCCCCTGGCCTTACGTCAAGGACCACTAGGGGTCCACGGACCCCTGGTTGAGAAACAGTGATCTAACGCGCACACGCTCAAGGCTGATTTAAGGCTGATTTATACTCGACGCGTCCGCAAGTTCGCTTAGGTGCGCGCGGCAAATATGACGTCATCGCGGTGTTGGCGGAAGTTAAGGCTGATTTATACTCGACGCGTCTGCAAGCTCGCTTTGAGTGCGCGCGACGTCGTTTCGCGTGGCGGTGTGCACGACATTTTTTGTAACTTTCCGCTTAGATGCACGAGGTCAAAGCGACTCTAGCCGAACGTGCACGTCTGTGCCAGCATTTGTATGAAACAGAAGCAGTCTGATGTTAAGTGCAGTCACTCACACAGATCACGTTGCGGCCGGACTAAGACATTCAGTAACAAACTTTTTAGCGCTGCCCCGCAGTTTTATCAACTAAATAGCTTAATCGCTGAAGAGCTACATTATCTTTCTCAACAAGGAGCTGGTAGCATCATTGTTTCTAAAGGA
>NW_015548206.1:690368-698690 GCF_001515605.1 Sinocyclocheilus anshuiensis | reverse complement strand
TCTCTCTCTCTCTCTGTGTCGTAAATGAACAGTTGATGAATTACACTTTTCTGAGAATAGATTATTGAAGTGGAGATCGCTAAACTGCAAGCTAACTGGTGTTTTCAGAAAGCAAGCGCGTTTATCCACAGTGGAGAGAGCGCGAGCACATGGTTGCCAGGTTGACAAAGAAAAGTAACAAATTTAGCAGATATTTCCGTATTGCGCAAGTGTGAAGCTCTGTTTTGGGGATTACGTCTCTTTATATCAGGCAACCCAGTTGTGTTCCTCTGCGGCCAGATTAAACCTTGTTGTAGCCTATATACGCTCTATTCATTCTTTTTTAGAAACCTCGCACTTTTCTATTCAATTTTAAACGTTGTAAAATTTTAAACAAATTAAGCGCGGTCCACTGCTGCACACGTGCCACAATATCGATACAGGGCCAGCTGTATCGATACTCGTATCGTCAAATCTCTGTGACGATACATCGTCGTATCGATATTTTGAACACAGCACTAATAAATAGTAGGTCCCTAATCACATGTGGAGGGGACAGGCTGCTATTTACCCTCTTCATCAGTGCCACATTGCACAGCTGACACTTTGACTGATGGTGCAACAAGAACAATGAATTGGATTGTTTCACATGAGAGTACACCAGTAAACCAGTCGCATCACTTTTATCAAACTGACAATGTAGATTGATTGGCCCACAACATCACTGGCACCCACTTTCTGGAGACTCGGAACATAACTGAATGGCTCAGCACACTCCGCTTTGATGGAGCTACTTTCTGTTCATGTGGGTAAGGAAAATTTTGGAGAATCAAGTCAGTTTTGAGCAGGCCCACACGGAATGTGTACACACACAAAAAAAACAGCAGATTTTACCAGAGCCAGGATTTTTATCTCTAGTGTTAAATGCTACACATGGTTTTGCATAATTCATAATTGAATTGAGAAGGTTTTTTTCTAAAATTTGTAGCAAATGAGATGCTGAATTGTAAGTTGAATTAAATAAGCAGAATTAAAATGGAAGTTTAAATAAATAAATAAATAAAGGTACATTTTATTTGGTAAGATCGTATAGGGTCCACAGGTCCAGGGGGCTCACAACTATGCTGGAGATCGTCTGTGTCCCCCCCCCCCATATGCAACAGGAATCAGTCATGTAAGCTAAAATATGACAGTCATCTTGGCACTAATTCCAGGACCTTGATGTCATTTGCCAAAACTCTAAACTCAAAACAGATATAATTTGTAACACAGGCTGTCCAATTATCAAAACATTCCATTCAAATCTAAAAAGAATCCTTTCACTTGCATAATTATTGCTTCAAATCACTATTTTATTATGAAATTACATATAGGGCATAGCATCATTTTGAGCAGCTGTTTTAATTGATAAATCATTGTCATTAAATAAATAAACAGTCATCTAATTTTAGGTTCATATTAGGTTTTATGATCTTAGGTTACATGTGTCTGCAATCATAAAAATTGTAAAAATTGGTGGTGTTTTGTGTCTAGAGTAGAAAAATGACATCAAGGTTCTCAAATTAGTGCCAAAGTGAACTGTACAGACTGTTATGTACTATTTGAAAGCACATGATGTTCACTCATGCTACTTAATGTAACTTGAAATGTACTGTATTAGTAGTAGAAGTTGAAACTGATCATTGAACAGATCACATTTTGAGTGAAGAAACATGATTAGATGAAAAAATAAATTCAGTGTACTTCCATTTTATGCACTATGTACTATAGCCAAGCTTTATGTCAAACCCTGGGACTACACCTTTTTTTTATGCTCACCTGTTTATTCATGAAGATGTAGATGATGGGATTGATGAACGTGCTGGACTTCGCTAAGATGGAGGGCACTATGCTAGCCTCCGCAGTCACCAGTCCTGGGGCTCCAAAAGTGGCCAGCAGAGCCATGATCCCATAAGGCAGCCAGCAGAGCAGATAGAAGATCACCATGAGAAGAACCCGGTGCGCTCTTTTGCGGCTCATGGGCTTGTTCACACCACTGACCTTCATAGTCAAGGAATAGATGGAGATAATGAGATGGACCATCAGTAACACTGTTAAGTAATATTTGTAAAACAGATCTAAAATTATCCAGAGCATAACGGTATGGCATATTATACTGGCCAATAACTGTTAATATTAGAGTGAATATCAAAACAGCATACATTTTTTAATCATCAAAATCTTGTACAGCAAGCATTGTGACTGAAAAGCATATGTTAAGTTAATTAGACATGATCAAGTGGTTAGGAGTTCGATGGTAAGCTGTATTACCATTAGCATTTCTCTGTAAAGTCTAGAACACTGCTGACTAAGAAAACTTCCTTTTTACTCAGTTGGCCCAGGGGGATCAATAAAGTATTAATCAAGAGCAATTCGGTATCCTCCCATGAACTGCTCAACAACAGTAAATTGAATGCTAAAGGCTCTGGGACTTTCAGGGCTATTCATGCACCAAGGGTACCAAAGGTAATTTCACTTTTCATCCAGGTAATTAACTCTGTAAAGCCTGACATATCTATTTATCTATCTGAGCTGCACGATTAATCGTTAAAAGATCGCGATCTCGCTTCAGACAACCACACAAACTCATTTCTAAATGACAACGATTCTCCCGTGTCTATTAAACCTTTGACAAAGTCTTACCGGATCATTCAAATCTGCATTCGCACTGCCGCTGACACACAGAGAGCAGTTACCATGTTTGGTTAAGAAACAGCTTCACAAACAGTCTTTTCAACTACACGGTATTATTTCTGTCGTACATTTTTACTATTTAAAATAACTTTCTATTTGAATATATTTTAAAATGTAATTTATTCCTGTGATTTCAAAGCAACATTTCTCTGAAATAGAAATCTTTTTTAACATTATAAATGTCTTTATCATCACTTTTGATCAATTTAAAGGATCCTTGCTAAATAAAAGTATTAATTTTGCAATTAATTAATTGGCACTGGTAGTGTATATTAAAATGTTTAATAATTCATTCAAATTAATTAAACACTTTTAAATAGACTGCAGCAATACTATTTTGCCACACATTATTTTGTTTAGTTCAGAATCGTGGGAGAATCGTGATCTCTATTTGAGACAAAAAAAATCGTGATTCTCAATTTATCTAGAATCGTGCAGCTCTACTATCTATCTGTCTGTCTGTCTATATCTATCTATCTATCTATCTATCTATCTATCTATAAATAATACTGTTTGGTGCCAAACAGTAAGAGGAAGTTCCAATCAATGAGATTGAGAGATTGAGATGAGCAAACTACTTAAAAAGCATATACTGTAAATATCAGCTGTTTCTTTATGTATCCCAGAAATGTCTTAGTAAGATTATATTTAAATGCTTTGTTTTTTATTTTTTAATAATAAACATAAACATAATGTAATGCAACACAATGCTGAGATACAAATAAACATTCATTAAAAGTCTAATTTGATACATTTCAAGTAAAACAAAACTGCTTCAGTCCAGTAAGTGTTTATCTTGAAATAAATACATAAATAAATTACAATATGAAATTGATATTTAATATATAAATTATTCTTACATTTACTTTATAAAAATCTGTAAAGATTTCACAGAAAAAGACACATGTACCATGACCTGAAGGGGGACGTTTTCACAATTACACTAAAAGGCCTTTTACTTGCTAAAAAAAAAAAAAGTATAAAATATCAATTAGATGACAGAAGGCATGCGGTAGATTATATACAACAGGTTTTTAAACAAAGTTTTTATCATGTTGATAATTTAGAGGCCTTTCAAATTTGCATATCAAATATGGTACAGAGAGAGCGGGGCACAACCTAAAAATGATTGATTTTCTCAGTTTGTGTAAATCCACTTGGGTTTCAGAAGAATTTTTTTCCCATATTAATTTCACGTCTAGTACAAATATGTGGTATTGTTTCATTAATACAGTGTATACCTTTTTCTTTGTTTACCCTAAAAGAACGGAATTTAAATGTGACATACCCCATCGGCGGGGCACGTTGTAACATAACCATATGACAGCTTAAAATGTTATCAGATCTAATAATATTATATACATACACAAGTCAAATTAAAATGCTTTGCCAGTAAAAATAAAATACAAATGAACTCTTTCATATAAAACAATGTTGTTGTTTTTTTTGGTAATTAACATATACTAATTTATTTAACAAAGATCACACCACAAACCACAGAACTGATCACAACCCCTCTCCTCCTGCCACACACAGCTCTCCCAGAACACAAGACAAATAGACAAGCCAGTAGGAATGCTTTCAATTTCTTGAAATAATAATATCTGACTTCTAATTAAAACCTCTTTATGGAGGGTTCTCACATGAATCACCCTTTTTTGTGATTGAGCACAAAAGGGAGGAGGGAAGGAAAGTACTGTAGACGGACAGACAGGCAAATGGATGGAAGGAAGGCTAATTAGACATCTGAAGCACTGTGAGAAAAACATACAGTAATTGTGTGCACCATAGGTCATGCATTGATCATTGTATCATAATTACCAACCCCCATGTGCTAATGAGTAGACAGTAAAGAAATTTCAAATGTGGATGTCACCCCCTCCATTGTTAGTTTACACAAAGAAGAGCCACTTATAGTTAACTATTGTGACACACCCGCCTATCACTGTCACAGATCCAGATGCACAATGGGAGTGGGGGATTTAGTGAAGGGGTGTGGCTTCAGAGTTTCACTGGCAGTGTGTGATAAGATGTATGTACAGTATCTCATCATTGCTGCAATAAAGTCAATGAAAGCCCAACACAGACCAACCCCCCTCTAGACTTCACTTCCCCAGCACTACAGCATCTGAGCAGAGTGGTAATATTTCCTACAGAACAGAAAGTGCCCTTTCTTAAGATTCCACTCTGCTCATTCAGTCTGCTCAGGGTCACTCGCTCAGCCCAGATTGCTCTTTGTGATATGCTGGTTCGAGAATTTGTGAAATAAGCAATAGATCTAAGGTTATGGAGTTCAAATATTGTTTTAATGAAGTTGCAAACCTTATACATAGCCTAAATGCACAGTAAACATCAAAGTTAAAACAAAGAAGGAGAAGAAATTGAAAAATAGTGTGAAGAAACTGAGTTATGACTGTAGCCATTGTTCCCTGAGAAGGGAACAAGACGCTGCACTGATGATGATACTATGTGAACATTGCCATGTGATTTTGTCTGAAACACTTGAATCACTCCAATCTCACTGGTGCAATGTCACCCTGTAATGAGCGACGGCGTACAGTGGAAGCTATATAAGATACCCAGAACAAAACATTGGAGCTTCTATCAATCACAGGCATGCTGAAAGTATGGCAAGGGGACGCAGCATCTCGTTCCCTTCTTAGGGAACCATGGGTACAGTCATGACCTGAAAGGTTCCCTGAGAATCTTGTAGATTGTTTGGGCTGCTCCCTGAACCTCTGGAATGCTGCCACTTGTTTATTGACCTCATGAAACCTCTCAATGACAGAGTTGACTGTGAAGGTGTTTTGTATGGTTTTTAGTGTATTGTGTGGTATTTTTAAAATAATGGTTCATCCAACAATGTAATTTCTGTCACAACTTTTTTTTTTTTGTCCAAACAATAAAAGTCAGTAGGGTCCAGTGCTATTTTGGATCCCAGTGACTTCTGCAAAAATCAATTGTTCGTTGAAAAATTAGATGCGATACCCATTTTAATTAGAATGAACTGCAGTTAATGCACTTGTTCAGACTGAAATGAACACTTTCATGCCATCAATGTTTTTTTTTTTTTACCTGAGAGCTGTTTTAATCTCTTCCATCACGCTGCGAAGAAAACTGTCCAATCAATAAGAATAATGCCTTTGGTCATGTGCCCGTTGCTGCTGTTGCAGAAAACTATGTACGCTCACAGATTACTTGCTAAGCAACGGTCAATAGTAGAGGATGAATTAGGACCCAGCTCTCCTTCTCTGTACTTTTGTATTTGGTGTTGTTTGACAGACATCTTAATTAATAAAAATCAGGTAAATGCTGTTTGACCTTATCATGGCAAGCTCAATTTTTGTGTTTATTGTAACACATATTATGACCAATATCAGTCATAGCAAATGAAATACTGAGACTAACATAAGAATATTATTAAAAAAGAAAAAATACAGATAGATATATCAGCATCTTGATAAGCAAATACCATAACAAAGTGTTACATTTGTGCTTTCATATATGTGCCACCTACTGTCAGATAGTGAACAAATATTTTCATTTCCACATTGGTCTGGATAGACAAATTCAAACATTCATGATGGTGTGAACAGGTCTTTATGCATGTCCAACAAACTGTATCTATGTTCACTGCCTGTAATACTGTGGACATTTTAAGCCAGCAGTTTCTGTAAAAAAATAAAGTAAAAATCTATTTCCTTTCAATTCAGTTTTGTTTTAGACTTTGCAGGAAACAATTCAAAACTTTCCTATATTATCTACTCTATAATAATGTAATTTTTGTATGGAATCCTAAAATGTTTTGTTGTTAACATTGGATGTGAAGGGCTTAGAGTTTAGGAAAGATTAGTGCCTTATCAGCAGACCCACGTGGAATTTGCAGATGGGTTTTTTTGTTTTTGTTTTTTTTTTGGGGGGGAAATTGGAGTTAGTAAACTTCAAAATTTGAAGTATAGTAAACATGGTGATATGTTTTAAAATGAGCTGAGTGTACCATGCCCTTATTGGTATCTGAAAACATAATTAAATTAGCCAAAATATGTAATAAACTAAGTTCAAGGGATTGGGGGATGTGGGAAAAGCTCTGTGATTGACAGGTAGTGCAATACTGAAGAAATCTGCAGAGCTTTCTCATGAGTTCTGTAGGTGCAGACTCCATGTGAATCTGCTCACATGCTCTCATGCACTAACCAGGTCTACATTCAACAATCAATTCAATTTAAGTAATCTTTCAATAAACCAAATCCACTTAATATTCACTCTTTTTCTGTTAAAAATGGGGTTTACGTACACAGCTGTTTGGAATGTACAGTGCAGACCAACAGAACATAGAAAGCAGGAAGAAAGACAACATAGGTCAGAATAGGTCATGTGTAGCATGTAGTAACTATTGGTACTGTGAGGCTATTTGCACTTTAACAGTGGTTGTGAACCACATAAAAAGCACATGGTAAAATGGTAGAGCATATGTACTCATATTTTTAAACAGGTAACTCGAGTCTGATCCCAACTTGAGAAATTTTTATGCCACTATATACTCTGTTGTATAAACAGCATTTCTTCACGCTTAAATAGCTTCTACTAATAAAAAAAAGACTGTAATGCTAGCTAACTATAGCTAAAAAACATGTTGATTGATTTATGATTGAGCACTGGCTATACTCAGCTCTTGAATGCAACACGAATCACATTTATAAAAATCGATATAGGCTAGTGAAGTGGTTTTCAAACATGTCCTGGAGTACCCCCAGCTCGGCACATTTTGTATGTCTCTCTCATCTATCACACCTGATTCAACTCATCAGCTCATTAGTGGAGACTGCAAGACCTGAAGTGGGTGTGTCAGATATAGGGAGACATACTAGATGTGCAGTGCTGGGGGTACTTCATGGAGAGGTTTAAGAACCACTGGGCTAGTGGTTTCATCAGTTAGTGTGCTATTGGGGATCAGTAAAATAACTGATGGTCAAGAGCACAACCTTGTCAAACACATTTTATCCTCCCATAGCTGTCAGTGGTCAGAAGATGAAGAGAGAAAATATATGGTGTTGAGAGAATATTTAGCATGCACTGGGTGTGCTGATCTTGCCGGACAGTAGTTGATTTAGATGCAGAATGCAACAGCTGCATGTTTGAGGTTATTTGAAATAAGCTGGAAAATTAAACAGGGTTAAACCCTGTTTTTGAAGCCGTACAGAGAAGTGACATAATGAAAGTCTTTCCAGCAGCACCATATGTACTCCTCAGTTTTTTTGCTCTATTCTAATAATTAGTTATTTGGTATATACTTCTAAAGTAATGTAAAAGTTATTGCATTACACAGGCCACCAGGAGCAATGTTAGGTGAGGTGATTTACAGTGGAGAAAATATTTATTTGATCCCCTGCTGATTTTGTAAGTTTGCCCACTTACAAAGAAATGGAGGGTCTGTAATTTTTATGGTAGGTTTATTTTAATGAATAAAGACAGAATATCAACCAAAAAATCCAGAAAAAAAAAAACATTATACAAAGGTTAGAAATTGATTTGCATTTCAGTGAGTGAAATAAGTATTTGATCCCCTACCAACCAGCAAGAATTCTGGCTCCCACAGATTGGTTATGTGGC
>NW_015548206.1:689242-690316 GCF_001515605.1 Sinocyclocheilus anshuiensis | reverse complement strand
CAAGAATTCTAGCCCCCACAGATTGGTTATGTGCCCATGTGGTACACAGATTAGTCCTGCCACTTTAAGAAGCTACTCCTAATGTCAGCTCGTTAGGTGTATAAGACACCTGTCCACACAATCTGTATCTTCCATTCCAACCACTCCCACCACCATGGGCAAGACCAGAGAGCTGTCAAAGGATGTCAGAGACAAAATTGTAGATCTGCACGAGGCTGGAATGGGCTACAAGACCATCAGCAAGAAGCTTTGTGAGAAGGAGACAACTGTTGGTGCGATTATTCGGAAATGAAAGAAATACAAAACAACCATCAATTGGCCTTGGTCTGGAGCTCTGTGTAAGATCTCACCTCATGGGGTACGGATGATCATGAGAAAGGTGAAGGATCAGCCCCGAACTACATGGGAGGAGCTTCGTCCTCTAGGTTTCTTGCCATGTTGCGGACGCAAGCTTCAGACGAAGAAGTGAATGATGTGTGCTCCCGGCGCCTATTTATACTATAGTCGCACCGGTAGTGACGTCATGGCTGTCGCCGGCCAACGAGTTGGTGTTTTTTTAATGTATGCTTCAGACACGGGTCACGACGAGGCGTTCCCCCATAGCGTCCCCTAGAGGACGCAGTGTCTCGTTCCCTACTCAGGGAACCATGGTTACATAAGTAACCTGAGACGTTTTGCTTGGGGATCAAATACTTATTTCACTCACTGAAATGCAAATCCATTTCTAACCTTTACATAATGTCTTTTTTTCTGGATTTTTTGGATGGTATTCTGTCTCTATATGTTAAAATACACCTACCATAAGAATTACAGACCCTTCATTTATTTGTAAGTGGGCAAACTTACAAAATCAGCAGGGGATCAAATAAATATTTTTCCCACTGTACTTAAAGGTCCCATGAAATGCTTAGAAACATGCAGCATTACTCTATGTGTTGACGTCATTTTAACTGAAACAGGAAGACAGGGCGGGACATATCAAGCAGCCCCGCCCCTTTTTAAAATAGCCAATAGCGTTAGATTATATCACAGCTTGGGCTAGAGCCGTTCAGAGCCGTTGAGCTCCGTAAAGCC
>NW_015548206.1:687998-688321 GCF_001515605.1 Sinocyclocheilus anshuiensis | reverse complement strand
TCAAATAGCTCCGATACATTTTGTGGTCTGCGCCGACTCGCGCATGTGATCCGCTCCGTGCTATCGTGTCTCTGGACCAGAGCAGAGTCTGTGTGCGGTGCGGTGGTTAGCATGACACAGTGCGAAACCAGACTTCTTTTTTTCCTCAATGGAAAGCATATTTGCACTGTTTGAATCGTTCTCTGTCGGATTCTGTGGACAAGTGACCGATTTCAGCCGCGGCTTCAGCGTCTATTTTATATTGTAAGGGGTGGGCGCTTCGGATTCTAGAGAGCATTTGATTGGACAGAAAGTTTGATGAGAAGCTGAAGTACGATGTGACA
>NW_015548206.1:677271-687675 GCF_001515605.1 Sinocyclocheilus anshuiensis | reverse complement strand
TGCCTTATAGATAACCTTAAGACTAACATATTGATACTAACACCCAAAAAAATTTAATTTTGATTTCATGGGGAATTTAAGGGCACAACAGGGACTTATCAGAAATGACCACCTATGTGTTTAGAACCTAAAACTTTTGGTTACCAGTAGTGTTGTAGTACTTGAGTCTTGGTCTCGAGACTGGTCTTAAGGCCATTTTTTGAAGGTCTTGGTCTTGTCTCGGTCTTGACCTCATTTGTACTCAGTCTTGTCTCGTTCTCAGACTAAGAGGACTCAGGATTTTATTAATAGGCCGGTCAAGACCCCAACTGCTGGGATATCACTAAATTGCTGGTGCATTAACTGATGTATTTGTCAACATCATTACTCTGATTGGATGTAAAACTTCCTGCTTCAAATGCAATCAATAACTTATTTCTAATTTGATTTATTTTGATACGGTTATGCCGGGTCAAAATTTAATAGGGAATTGTGTCAAATTTCACCAAAGTTTATACAAATACAAAGTTTCAAGATATGATTGCAAAAAGTACTTGTATGAGATCTTGTTTGTATATCATATAATATAATCAATATATAATCACAAGAGCAAGACAGCTGTTTTCACAATTATGATTTTATACAAATGTTCAACAAACAAGTTAACATTAATGAATTTCATTTTAGCCACAATTTTAAACACCAATTTTTGGTCTTTCTGCAACAAAAACAGTTCCAAACAAACCCATAGCAGAACTTTTGTGCTTTTCCAGGCAACACACAGCCAGGATTCGTTACTGAATGAATCAGCTGCTTTGAACTAATCGGTTGAATAAATGATTCAGTGACTCACTCATTCAGTGATTTGCCGCCACATAGCCTACTGGTGGTATTAGTTTCACATTTAGGCGTCATTTTTCTATTATATTTCTATAATCCAATTATTTTTTTAAAACACTACTCTCAATTATATTTATGCAGTTGTAATTGTACCTATTCAGATGAAATGTCTGTGCCACCTCTGCAGCGTGAAGATTAATTTTGTTGTTAGTAATTTCATTTGATTGGTAACAGCTCTATAAAGTGTCTTAATATTCTAACTGTATTTATTGATAAAATATCAGACATTTCTCAGGCAGTAAATATGGATGTTTCAGATGAATTTGAGAAGTGCTGGTTTGGTCTTGGTCTTGACTCAGTCTCGCCCTGCCTTGGTATTGGTCTAGTCTTGGTCTCAACCCCTAAAATTCTTGGTCTTGTCTTGATCTCAACACTCTTTGGTCTTGGTTTAGGTGGTCTTGACTACAACACTAGTTACCAGTGATTAACTAAGTTGTAGCCCCGTGGTTGAACCAGGGGTTCATTAATCATGGATCACTAATGTTACTCAACTGAAGAAAAGATTGTTGTTATTGTTTCTTTAGCAAAATGAGAAAATAGGGAGACTTGCTAATGTTCTATTATGTTGGTATTTTAAAAGACTTTCTTTTATGCTGGTGTTTTTTGGCGAGTTACCATTGTAGTGAAGTATGGAGCATGTGCTTGGGTTGAGGAGCTGCTAAAAAGAATTCAGACTGCTTTGATAACAAGCAACTCCAATGGGAATTCTATGGATGTAAACAGTACTGCCTTTAGACTGCCAACATCTAACATCATATGTGTAAAGAAAAGTAACCTGCTAGTATGTTGTTATAACACTTTGGGTGAACCTGAATGGACAGTGGTTCTACACAATGAATAAACAGTATATATATATATATATATATATATATATATATATACACACAGTATAGTGCTTTTTACATAACAGATTGTCAAAGCAGCTTTAAAGTATTAAACAGGGAAATAGTGTGTCGAAATAGTGTGCCGTTCTCCTCTGACCAGACAAAACCAGCAGTTTAATTTTAAGCTGCAAAAAAAGTCAGATTGTGCAAAGTCAGACTCTTAGGTTAGGATCAGGGTTAGTACAATTAGTTCACATGTAATTGCAAAGTTACTTATAGTCATTACATTGTCTTTTGGGGGACCATCAAAATAAAGTGTTAGCAGATATTAGGCGGACAGTCTACTAATACTCTAATGACTGATAGTTGACATGTAGTTGCAAAGTTACTTATAGCTAGTAGAATGTCTAAAGTGGACTATCAAAAAGTGTTACCACTAGCTCTATCAGGTCTGGGTTCGGGTTGATAGCTTCGGGTTCAGGTCGGACTCAGGTTTGTAGCTAAAGTAAAACTATATGCAGTAGGCTAAACTTTCATTGATGCACGCACACAAACATTATTTGCACACAGAGACTGGAGACCACGCAGAGGAAACACAGAAACACTGTGTTCTGGGCACAGATACTGACTCGCTGCATTATATTTGTCAGCAACAAGTGGGTAAAATCACTGTAACTTAACTCTTAGCTTTATTGTTGATAGAAAGAGAGAGAGACACACAGATGCATGTAATTCACATACGCAACTTTCACCCCCCTCTCTCTCCCTAATTAATTCAAATAAATGTTATAATTATTTCATTTAAATAAATGTGATCTTACCACACTACTTCATCTCTGTGTCTGATTAAAACCAGGAAGAATGCTAGAACAAGCCATAACTGACTTTTCCTCCAAGTTGTGCATTAAATTATTTTAAGTCACATGCTAGCTGAATTATCCCTTACATATAATGTGTGCCTGTCGTTTGCTGTAAAGGCTAAATGTAAAACTTGTGTAAAACTTGCCTTGTGTGTTGAACTGGCCATGAGCCTTGATGAATCTGTTTCTTTGTATTTGTTTACTGATTGTTGCATGCAATTGTGAAATGCAGCGGATGGGTTCAGGCTTCAGTTTAACCCTGTGCAGACTTCTAATACTGATATATTTTGCAGCTTTCATGGCCACACCAGCCTTTCCCTTACTTACCCAGCCATCAGAGACACAAACTACATTGCCCAGCATTCTTCATGTATCTCACCCTTTCTTACTCAGCTATTAAGCACACCTGTCACTCCGTCACCAGCTCGTTACCAGCTCTATATAACATGCACACACCATCAGAAGTTGTCTGGCCTTGCCTAGAGATCACAGACTGAACTACTGGGCAACTGAGAATTACCTACCGTTAGCCTCTTCAGCAATGCGATTACCTCATCTCCTCAAAGTCATCCAAGTCATCATCTTGTCTTATACCTCCTTGTGCATGTGTGCCCAGCAATCTTCTAAGAAACATCCAGTTAATATCAAAGTTATCTGCGTAGTTATTTACCCTGCTCTTCAGTACTCACCTGCCTTCTATTGTGTTCCCCGTCTGTTTAAATAAACGTACCTGTTTTTCATTCATCCACCTCTATCATCATCATTGTGTTCAAGCCTAATTGTGACAGCAGCAGTATATTAATGCCAAAGGTTTCTCAAACAGGTACAGTTGGATGCCACTGTCATCTGTGTAGTGATGCGCAGAACTCTTGGTCAAGCGATATCAGATTTATTTGTGGTTAAAAGCGGCTTGAAGATTAAAGTAAGTTGTGAAAGATATATTAAAGAAATCCCGTTTCCGTAAAAAAATACAAAATTAAAAAATAAAAATACAGGATCTGTTAAGATTTCCAGTGTAATATTTTAACAGCCTGGGTCCCTTTTTATTCAATATAATTAAAATAATAATATATTTGGTTGAATTTTCATTAACTATTAAATGTCATTACATACTGTATATTTGTCATTGCAAAATATAGAAGGGACTGAAAATCTACTGCATTTCATTCACAAATTGTAATTGTCTATTCTTTAAAAAGGCATGTCCTATCTTTAGCAATTTATTGAATTTCAACTGATTGTTAAAATACTTGTTTTTACAAACTGAAGCTGACAACATTACAGCCGGTTTAGACGAGTGCTCATATGGACAACCACCAGCTGAAGTTCTTATGGGACCACTTTCCTGCTCATCCACATCATCTCCATAAGGCAAACAGTAATTTTAAAAGTAAAGTTTCGCCCGTTCTCAAACTGAGCCAGGTTGTATCAAAAGCATCCAGAAAGTCTGTCTTCTGACCTTAAGCAACTCCGTGTAGTTTGCAGTCAATATGAAGACAGATGGTATCTGAGAAAGCAAGAGAAAGTCTTCAGCAAAGGACAGGCACACAGCTTGTCCTCAGGGTTCTCATTAGCCCTTGAGCTATAAAACAGATACTGCTATGCAGACAGTAACCCATATGAGTGGACAATTATGCTCTGAGGTCCATGTAATAAGTCAAAATTAGGGTTCTGGACTGCAGAAGTAGATCAGAGGAAAAGAAATGAACTCGAACAGGGGGCAAATGGACTTATGCAATCTGTGCTAGCGGCCTGAGCTTGTATCATCAGAGAGATATGACTCCAAGTGGTAATTACATTGGACTGAAGGGGGCCATGTATAGGTTTACCTGCTGAATACACTCAGAAACAGAACATAAGCCCTGAGACATCAAGCCTGTACACATGCAATTATATTTCATTAGTATGGCAGCAGGCATCTGTACAGCCTTCTGTCACTGGCTTTAGAATTTCTCAAAAACAACCTTCCTAACAAATTATCTGATCTCTCAACCTCAGTCAGACACTGCTGATTGCTTAAGTTGAGTTTCAGATTCTTGTCATTAATATTGTGGCTTTGTTGGACTCATAAAAACAAACTAAGCAAGACAACATACTGCTGTTTGCTCAAGGAAAGACAAATAGGTTGATACCATCATATGGGATTTGCCATTTTGAACCGCAAAACCAGCATAGTCAAACAAAAGGCAAATTCCAAATGCCGTTTTTACTCCCTTGAAGGGCACTGTGGGAAGAGAACACCATACAAAGCATCATTCCAGATAAAAAAAAAATATTTTGTTTTTCATTGATCCAAGTGTGTTTCAAACAGGCACATTATGAAACCCTTTTTGCCCTGTTCCCTCCAGAGTTCAATTTGATTCAATTCAATTCAGAGTAGGCAATAGGGATGCTCAGTTTTTCATGTATGCATTCGGCAGACACTTTTACCCAAAGTGACTTGCATTGCATTCTGGGTACACATTTTATTGGTTCTTGCTTTCCCAGGAAATCGAACCCATGACCTTGACATTGCTTTACTGTTGGATCTATAGAAAGACTTCACCCAAAGCCTTACAACACTCCACAAAGAAGTACAGGCTAAATAAATCCATAAGACCCTCTGTCAAACAAACAGAGAAAAAGGAGCGAGAATATAAAGAAACAACCATATCAAACCAGCCTAACTCAATAAATCTGGTAACTCTACTGCAATGAGTGATTTTGTACTCAGTTCATGTTTTTGACTCAACATTCCCCGCCCCAAAAAAAAAAAAAAAAATCAAGGTAGGGAAACACCATGGACAGATGAATGGACAGCCTATTGTAGGGCTAACACAGTTACTAGCGATTAAGCATCTCCAATTTACATATACTTTTATGGCTTTGGATTGTGGGGTAAACCAATGCCTACAAAGGGAGAAAGCCAGTGTGTGTTGTATTTTTGTCCAATTTTTCAAATACTTTTTTCCTTCTAATCATAGTTTGTTTTGATTCACTTCAGAGATGGTTGGTTTGGTTAAAAACTCTTTAATGATTTTATATATATATTTTCTGTTTAAATAATGGAAACTAATAAACAAACAAAAGGGTTCTTGAAGTATGTGGCAAGAATTGTTGTGCTCTGTCGTACAAAGGAATGTATTGTGAGTGCTCTGTGGCGAGGTGTAGGGCAGGACTTTTTAAATCAGAGTGCTTGCAACTCTTCTTGATGAATACAGAGAATTTTGAATTTTTTCCTATATAAACATTTACTTTATGCTCCCCGACATAGCCAGATGCTCACTTTCACTCAAAGAAAGAGAACAAGAGAAACAGAGTAAAGAGAAATTTGTCTCAGCTTAACTATAAGTGTCCCCAAGGACTAGCTGCCAATCTTCTCTCTTTTGACCTTAATAAGATGGATTGCATGACCTGGATCATGTGTGTTAGCTGTCATGGGGAATTTTCACCCTTTCTGGACTTCATGTCACCAGCAAATACAGCTTCAGGCTTCTCTACAGCAAGAAGCCTTCTTCTTTGTAGACATGCTCTCTACTTCATCACCCTACCATATCATGTCGGTCATGCCTCTCAGCATCTCAGTTTGTGGAGGTGTTGCCCTATGCTAATCCAACTGAGCAAAGGGAAGCATTATCCTTTAAAAAGTAAAAACGTCAATCAAAATGAAGCTTCTAAGTCATTCTGAAAAACAGAAAAGCCATTCTGTTCAAAAACACTGTAATCTGTGATGGCTAAAGAGCCTGAAAGTGGTAGGGAAACAGTTATAGCATCTTTCATTCTATCTTTCAAAGGCTCGGTGGTATATAACCAAAGCCAAGTGCATCTAACAGCACTTATTTCAATTCTGTAATTTTGATGTCCATTTACCAAGAAGTCCAAAAGCAAAGCGATTTGTATCAATTGATGCTTCAATGCACCCTTATTTTTTCAAGGAAAATTGCACTACTGAAAGGGGTAAATGCTTAGACTGTTGCTTTATGTTTGCACCTCCCAATTTAAAGAAATCAGAGACTAGGTTTTGAGCCTTTGGATGGAACTATTTTAAATGTGACAAACTGCAATAATTTTAGAGCCGTGCTGCCACCCAATGAAAAACAGATTAAATACGTATCAGGTAGTTCCTGATTCACTTGCATACTCAGCTCTTCTCTCTTGTTAATCAGTAAATTTAAATAGTAAATGGACTTGCATGGACTGTATAAGCAACGTGTGCAGTGTTGAAATAAAACACTTTTATTTTTTATGTTTTAAATAGGGCTGTCAAGTGATTTAAAAAAAAAATCGAATTAATTACATGATGTGCCCATTAATTAATTAAATTAATCTCAAATTAACAAGCTTAACTAATTAACATGAACATCACGTGCTGATTAATTAAAGATAAAGTTATTATTAAAGATAATATCATTGTGTTAATTTAGAAAAAAAATGAATAGATATTACAAAAAAGTAGCTTTAGAAAGAAATATTTTAATTCAATATACAAAAATACAAATAAATAATGAAATTATGAAATATTAAATTATTTAAAAAAAGAAACAATACTCTAAATAAAAAACTAAAAGCACCAATAGGTGGTGGCAAATCCCTGTCTTAATAAGTGAGTCATTTAGTCATTCATCGATTTGTTCAAACGGCTGATTCCTTCAGAAACGAAGCAGGCGACTGCCTTTATGAATGGCTCACTGAATCATTGATTCACTATTTGTTTAAAAACATGGATTAACGAAATACCGCTGTGTGTTGATCAGAGACGCACAAAAGTTATCCTAGGGCTTTATTTTCGCTGGCTAAATTACTGACAATGTGTTTAAAATGTAATGTTATTCACACCTTTACCTTATATTCATTTTTAGGTAAAAACTTCTATGTAACCTATTTTTGTCTTTCTACCAGCCAATGATAATTCTGAAGGAAAACACGCAGTTTTGTTATAGTAACACATGCTACTTTCACGTGCATCTGACTGACATAACTGCACGCTTATATTTATTTCAGTGTTGCTGATTATGTTAGGGTTATTTTAGCAAATAGTTTGCTCTGTAAATTCTGTTCAACAGCATTAAGTTGAAGAGGGTAGCCTAAACTTTATCACTCGACTGAATCTACACATGCATTTTAGGGGCCCTATTTTAACGATCTAAGCGCATGGTCTAAAGCGCACGGCGCAATTGCGTTTAGGGTGTGTCCGAATCCACTTTTGCTAGTTTAAGGACGGGAAAAATGGTCGGCGTGCCCGGCGCATTGTCTAAAAGATTTGTTCCTATTCTCTTAATGAGTAATGGGTGTGTTTAGGGCGTAGCGTGCCATAAACCAATCAGAGTCTCATCTCCCATCCCGTTTAAAAGCCAGTTGTGCTCGCGCCATGGCGGGTTCATTATTTACATGGCGGAATTAAAATTTATTTTTTAATTTTTAAAAATGTTTGTGTGCTGCTGCGTCCCTGTGTGTGTAATAAGCAAAGTGTACGCGCGTTGTGCACCCGTCTATAGGCGCATATTACTAACGTGCTCTTTAAATAACAAAGAAAAATATTGCGGCAGACTTTAGACCAGGTTTTTGTTGGTCAATGGCGCAGTCTATTTCAGTTGCCTCAAAATAGCAACGCGCCAACAATGCACCTGAACACACCTCGTTTTCAGCCCAGCACGCCCATGGGCGCACAAATGGGCGAAAATGCATTTGCTATTTAAACAACGTGGCGCAGGACGTGAAAATGACAACTGTGTCGGGCTGAAACTAGCAAAAGACACTTGCATCGCACCCGGCGCCACATTGCGCCGGGTGTATGATAGGGCCCTAGGTGTTCATGCTCCGTCCACGTCTTCGAATGAACGCTGTAGCGTATTCTTCAGTCGCTCAGGTATATCAGTACAACCCTTTTCAGTGGCTGCCAAAATTACATTTTAAAACCAGTCAGGGCTATAGAAATGCATCTTAATATTTACAAGTAAATCTCCATATTATGTGTAGGCTAGCCTACTTTATATCTGACACCCATCTAGTTTTGACGTCCATCAGGGGGGATCAAGCCTTCTTTAGGGGGTCAGAACAGAACTGCTTGTGGTTTCAACAAACCCATCACTTTATAAAAATTTCACCATCCAGTTAGGCTCATCAACCATAACTCCTTCAAAAACAGCTAGAAACCTTGGAGTTGTGATTGATGATAAGCTGAATTTCTCAGACCACATTGCTAAAACTGCCCGGTCCTGCAGATTTGCTTTATACAACATTAGGAAGATCAGGCCCTTTCTTTCAGAACATGAGACACAACTCCTTGTTCAAGCTCTTGTTCTATAGGCTGGACTATTGCAATGCTCTCAGGTCTTCCAGCCACTTCTATCGAACCTCTACAATTAATCCAAAATGCCGCTGCAAGATTAATCTTTAATGAGCCAAAAAGAACGCATGTCACACCTCTGTCCATCAATTTGCACTGGCTATTTTGTAGCTGCTCGCATTAAATTCAAGGCATTAATGTTTGCCTACAACACCTTGCTACGTGTACTGCGTTAGGCTAACCGAGACTTGTCATTTGCACTTATATATTGTTGCTCTTTTGTTAGTTTTGACTGCTTTTATTGTCCTCATTTGTAAGTCGCTTTGGATAAAAGCGTCTGCTAAATGACTAAATGAAAATGTAAATGAATGTACTGTATTTTTTGTTTTGGATGAAAACTGTCAAATGCATAAAATGTAAAACACCTTTTAAAATGTTTCAATAGTGTTAGTTGTTGGCACTGTTTTCCTCCTAAATGCTGCTTAGAATGTTTAATATGGTTTTAACTAGTGTTAACATCTGCCATTTAGGGTTCTGAGACACAAATCTGTCACTTTCATACTAGTTCAAACATTGTTGTTCAGGTAGTTTGCCTGGTGCAGTAACCGATTAAAGCAAGTAATGATGTTTTATTTATTTTATGTATATAATCAGAATTTGGGCAATATATTCATTATTCATCATAACCAAACAAAACCACCATGTCCAAACCAATGTAATTTTTGGTGATTCAGAAATGTTGAAGAAGCACATTTTTAAAGGGAGGAAAAAGTTATTAAATAAATAACATTATTATATTTATAATAAATCTAAGTCATTACTAAGTCAGTACATGTAAAACTTTATTTTACAGTGTCCTTATTACTTATACATGCTCTTACTATAATAACAATAGAAAGCAGCATAATTACAATTAAAGTTGCAAGCAGCGATGAAAGGGCCCTCACACCCGGGCTCACCGCCACCTGGTGGCTTAAGAAAAACAGCAAACGGTGGGCAACATGCATTTAAAGTGGAAAATATAGGAGGAATATGTAAAAGTCATTTATATGTGCCAAACTTCCTGCTGCCAGCTGGTGGCGCTATGATTATAACTGAATGTTGGCATATAGATTTATTCAGGCCAGGACTTTTATCAAACATGTGAAGTCTGGTGCAGATTGAACATGGTATGTTTGAGTTAGTGTAAAGCATGGCATATCCTGTTGCCAACAGGTGGCGCTATAATTACAACTGAATACTGACGTGTAGATGTCTTCAGGCCAGTATTCATACCAAACATGTGATGTTTGGGGCAGATCGAACATTGCAAGTTTAAGTTAGTGTAAACCAAGTAATTTCCTGTTGCTAGCAGGTGGCGCTATGATTATAACTGAATATTGTCCTTAAGATGTGTTCAGGCCAGGACTCTTATTAAACATGTGAAGTTTGGGGCAGATCGGACATTGCATGTTTAAGTTAGTGAAAAACAAGTCATTTACCGTTGCCAGCAGATGGCACTATGATTATACCTGAATATTGGCATGTAAATGTTTTCAGGCCAGGACTCTTATCAAACATGTGAAGTTTGGGGCGG
>NW_015548206.1:673235-676927 GCF_001515605.1 Sinocyclocheilus anshuiensis | reverse complement strand
ACACTTACAGGATGATCAAATCCTTGTTTAATATTGACCAAATATTTAATTCAAATATCCACTTAATCTTTCATGTTTGGCCACCTTTTTGCGATAGAAATGCTAGCCTCTATAATTTGTTCAAGAAAAACATGTGGACTTCACAACCCTTACAAAAACTAATCCTTGGTTTTATCGAAGTTTCTTTTGTGTGATTTCTGAATGCTTGAGACTATAAAATCAATCAGACAACTGTATTAGTAAAATCATAGCCATAGGCGACTGTCTAGCTACAATTGTATTTTGTAAATAATGCAATTTAATTACAATTTAGTTAGTTACTTTTATATTTTATTAAAATTCTATTTTGACCCCTATAGTAGGTGTTTTTTTGTTTTTTTTTACTTCCATAATATTTTGGGGAGGGGGCACAGCAATACAATTCTGCTTAGGGCACCCATTTGGCCAGCAGCGGCCCTGGGGGCAGACCAGACATTGCATGTTTAAGTTAGTGTAAAACAAGTCATGTCCTGTTGCCAGCAGGTGGAGCTATGATTATAACGGAATACTGGCCTTAAGATGTGTTAAGGCCAGGACTCTTATCAAACATGTGAAGTTTAGGGCAGATCAGACATTGCATGTTGAAGTTAGTGTGAAACAAGTCTATCCTGTTAGCATTAGGTGGTGCTATGACTATAACCGAATATGATCATGACGATGTCTTCAGGCCAGGACTCTAATCAACCATGTGAAGTTTGAGGCAGATTGGACATTGCATACATGAGTTACAACAACTTTCTGTTTGATGCCATTAATAGCATGCTTTAGCACTTAGTAAGTGTTGCTAGCATGTTTAAGCATGCATGTTTAGCACACAATGGCATATTTTACTGCATTGCTAATAGTGCATCACAGTGTTAAACATGTCACTTCCTGTTGGCAGTGGGTGGTGCTATGACTATAACTGAATCTTGGCAAATCTTAGCAAATTAGCTACGTGTTGCTAGCATTCTTTTCCATGTTTGTAGCATGTTGCTAGCCTATTTAACACTTGCTGAGACTTTTTAATATATTTCTAGAAGTTACTGTTGCCAGCAGGTGGCGCTATGACTATAACCGAATATGGGCATGTAGATGTGTTCAGGACAGGACTCTTATCAAACTTGTTAAATTTGGGGCAGATTGGACGCTGCATGCCTGAGTTACATCAACGTACTGTTTCACTGCATTAATAGCATGCTTTAGCACTTAGCTAAAGATAAGTGCCGTTATAATGTTCCTAGGAGTCCATAACAGTGTTAGCCATGACACTTCCTGTTGCCAGGAGGTGGTGCTATGACTATAACTGAATATGGGCATGGGTATGTGTTCACCTATCAAACGTGTGACGTTTGCTTGCCTGAGTTACAGCAACTTCCTGTTTCATGGCAAAACCTCAAACTTTGTCAGGCCGCCAGGGACACGCCCTTTGATGAAAACTCAAGATCTTCGCAAATTAACATCACAAAAGCTTTATGATAACCCTCACCAAATTTAAAGAGGATCCAATTAAAACTGTAGTAGGAGTTAGTCAAAGTACAAGGCCTGGAAATGGCAAAAACTGCACAAAAATCGTACAGGAAATTCAAAATAACGTGCTTCCTGTTGGGTTTTGGATTTTGTACTAAGAGACCCAAGGCCTGGAAATGGCAAAAACTGCACAAAAATCGTACAGGAAATTCAAAATAACGTGCTTCCTCTTGGGTTTTGGATTTTGTACTAAGAGACTTTTTTGTAGGTAATGGTGTGTTACATGTGTGTACCGATTTTCGTACATGTACGTAAAACGTAGCTCGAGGCGCACTCCGTTGAATATGTATAGGTGGCGCTATTGAGCCAATTTGCCATACCCACTTCTGAAACCCATATCAGATCTAAATCATCAGTTCTGACGCTTGTTCTTGAACCGGTTTCAAGTTACATGAAAACAATCTGATTGGATGTTTGTGATGCTAATATCTTGATGCCTTGATGGCTGTTAATTGTTTTGCCAATACAGAACACAACTTACAGAGTTGTGTATAACTGAAAAAAGGTCTCCTGTCTTTATGAAAAATAGGGAATAATTAGTCACACTTTATCATATAAGTAATGTTTTGTTACAAATCATTTTGTTGGACTAATAAAATTTGGTCAATATATTTATGGAAGCATATGGGTAGCAATATGTAAAATGGCAATGCATTTCTTTATTTAAATTTACATTTTCCCATACCATATATGTGCAATGTTTAGTGCAAAATGAAAATGAAAATTCAATTATATAATTTACATTTGCCATTTCCTACACTAGTTTTAATATGTAAATTTAAAACATATTTTAACGATTTATAAGTTGCAATGAAAATGTATTACCCAAATTAAATGTTTAACATGTCCAAACAAAAACTGTAGCAAAATTATCATTTAAATGCCATTTTTCCTAAATGCATTTAGACTTACGGGTAGTACACTTGGGACTGTATTTTCATTGTGATACCGCGTGATAATTGTAGCAAAATGCAGTGTGAATTTCAAAATGCATTCTGAGCCAAATGTGCAGCAAAAGGTTTGCAAAAATGGTGATTTTTTGCATTTTCATTAAAGGGATAGTTCACCCAAAAATTAGCCCATTATTTACTCACCCTCAAGCCATCCTAGGCGTATATGACTTCCTTCTTTAATATGAATCCAATCGGAGTTATATTAAAAATTGAGTTTGATCTTCCAAGCTGTTTAATGGCAGTCAGCGGGTGTTGCAGTTCATCAGTCCAAAACAAGGGAAATAAAGCGCATCCATCCGTAATAAAAAGTAAGCAGCTCTGGGAGGATGACGTAAGATGTCGGCGTTGCGCATGCTGAATTGTGAGTCTCGTGAAAACCAATGTTTGTTTACAGGAGCAAAGGAAAGCCAGTCTCCTCTTGGCTTATATTGAAATCCTCTGACATTCTTCTTTACAAATCCTCCTTTTGTGCTTCTAATTCGTGAACAGCGTTTTGTTTTGTCTCCGCATTCGTCACTAATCACGCAACGTCGACGTCTTACTTCATCCGCCGTAACGCCTTCCGCGTATGACAGTCAGTGGAAGTGAGAAAAAAGTGTTTATTACGTTTGAAATATGGATATTTGTCTTACAAAATGCATGGATTCACTACAGGAGGCCTTTATTCACCCCCCGGAGCCATGTGAGGCACGTACCAGTGTCCTCTTGGCTTATATCGAAATCCTCTGACATTCTTCTTTACAAATCCTCCTTTTGTACTTCTAATTCGTGACCGTTGTTTTGTTTTGATCTCTCCCCTGCGCTTCCTCATTTGTCACTTCTAAGCGGCGCATGCGCAACGCCGACATCCTACGTCATCCGCCATCTTGGATTCTTCTGAAAGAAGAAAGTCATATACACCTAGGATGCCTTGAGGGTGAGTAATACATGGGCTAATTTTCATTTTTGGGTGAACTAACACTTTAAATACCCTGCGATCAGTGTAGACTAGTCAATGTGGATTTGGAAATGCATTCCGAGCCAATCATGCCCCCAACCTGTCAATCATTATATTAAGGCGGGGCTCAGCAACAGGACGCACAATAGGTCAATATTCCCCATTAACCAAACGCTTTTCACCTGCCTCAACATCTCTTGTTTTACACTCCGATTGATGCACATAAGCAAACAGACAGTGAAATTCTACACTTA
>NW_015548206.1:667773-672897 GCF_001515605.1 Sinocyclocheilus anshuiensis | reverse complement strand
GAAAGCCAGTCTCCTCTTGGCTTATATTGAAATCCTCTGACATTCTTCTTTACAAATCCTCCTTTTGTACTTCTAATTCGTGACCGTTGTTTTGTTTTGATCTCTCCCCTGCGCTTCCTCATTTGTCACTTCTAAGCGGCGCATGCGCAACGCCGACATCCTACGTCATCCGCCATCTACCCGGAGCTGCTTCCGTGTACAACAGTGAGTGCAAGCTAGATTAAATTGATTATTACGTTTTAAATATGGTTATTTTTCTTACAAAAATGCATCGATTCGCTACAGGAGGCCTTTGTTCACCCCCCGGAGCCGTGTGAGGCACTTTTTATTATGGATGGATGCGCTTTATTTCACTTCTTTTGGACTGATGCACTGCAACACCCGCTGACTGCCATTAAACAGCTTGGAAGATCAAAGACAATTTTTAATATAACTCTGACTGGATTCTTCTGAAAGAAGAAAGTCATATACACCTAGGATGCCTTGAGGGTGAGTAATACATGGGCTAATTTTCATTTTTGGGTGAACTAACACTTTAAATACCCTGCGATCAGTGTAGACTAGTCAATGTGGATTTGGAAATGCATTCCGAGCCAATCATGCCCCCAACCTGTCAATCATTATATCAAGGTGGGGCTTGGCAACAAGACGCACAATAGGTCAATATTCCCCATTAACCAAACGCTTTTCACCTGCCTCAACGTTCTCTTGTTTTACACTCCGATTGATGCACATAAGCAAACAGACAGTGCAATTCTACACTTATTTACATGCCACCTTACACCGAGGCTACACCGGAGGCGACAGTTGTTGCGTCATGTCGCATCTCTGATTATAATGGGTTCAATATTGTCGTTTGTCATGCCGCTCACGTCCGGTGTAGATACGGTGTTGCCTTCCTCTCTTCTAACCCATAATTGAGTGCACGTCCCGTGGCACCTAAGCGTGCCTTAAGATCTCCGGTTGATGTCCGCATGACCATACAGAAAAAGCTGCTACTCCTGCCTGCCCCAGATGACACTTCACCAGTCAGATCTAGACGCAGCTGTCACAGAACATGCCACAGCCAAAGTGAGATATCTTAATATTATAAATCACGGGCATCAATCGTGGTGTCCGGTGGCTGCTCTTGTGGCAGGCGCGTGACGTTTAGGTGCCAGGGAAAACACACGCTATATTACAGATTAAAAGAGAGGAATAAAATATAGGCTAATATAAGGTGGTAAATAAGTGTAGAACTGCACTATTTGCTTACGTGCATCACTCGGCGTATAGAAAGTGAGAGATGTTAAGGCAGGTGAAAAGCGTTTGGTTAATGGTAAATGACCTATTGTGCATCTTGTTGCCGAGCCCCGCCAAGATGTAATGATTGATAGGTTGGGGGCGTGATCGGCTTGGAATGCATTTTCAAATCCACATTGACTCAGGCCATGTTCACACGTACACGGGTATTTTTATAAACTGAGTTTTTCCTTCTTCCGTTTTTAAAAAAAATCTCCGTCCACATGAAAATGCAAACGCATGTTATGAAGCACTGTCAAGAGCATGCCAAACCAACAGGTGGCGATATAATCTCAATCGTAAAGCCATGTTGGCCAATCAGAAGCCTGAAAAAGTTTCAAGTAGGCGGAGATAACAGTGCAGGCCCCCACGTCACAAGCCAAAAACTCCGGTTTTGCTGTCTACACGATAACACTGCAACCGGAGTTTTTGAAAATCTTCACCCAGGCAGGAGTTTTCAAAAATGTTCGGTTTCAGTGACCTGGTGCTGCGCTTGCATGTGGACGAACGTCCAAACCACATAGAAAAAGCTGCGGTTTTAAAAATAACCGTGTTTGTGTGGGGAGGGCCTTAAACTACATCATCAAGGGGTATTTAATAAAAAAGCAATTGTAACGTCTTAAGTGAAAGTGTCAATGAATTTAAGAAAAATAAAAGACATTTAAATCACCATTTTGCTACCCTTTTGCGGCACCTTTGGCTCAGAATGCATTTTGAAATTCACACTGGATTTTGCTACAATTATCACGCGGTATCACGACGAAAATGCAATCCCATGTGTCCTACCCCTAGCTCTAAATGCATTTAGGAAAAATGGCATTTAAATTATAATTTTGCTACAGTTTTTGCTTGGACATGTTAAACATATCTAATTAATTTGGGTAATACAATTTCATTTTAATTTTGCAACTTACAAAGAGTTAAAAATAGTGTATGAAATGGCAAATATAAATTATATAATTGAATTTTCATTTTCATTTTGCACTAAATGTTGCATACATGTATGGGAAAATGTAAATTTAAATACAGGAAAACATTGCAATTTTACAAATTGCATTGTCATTTTACATATTACAGTTCAAAATGAATTTTGCTACCCATATGCTTCCATATATATTCACCATAACCAAACAAATCATTTCACAAATCATTTTGTTGGACTGATAAAATTCCTCTGTCATGTGGTTATTTCATCATCCTGTAATTTCAGGGTCTTTGCAGAAATATAGTCTGAATATAATCAGAATTTGGTCAATATATTCACCATAACCAAACAAGACCTCCATGTCCAAACTAATGTATATTTGTTATTCAGGAATGTTTGAGAAGCACATTTTTAAAAGGGAGGGACAATTTTTACTTCTTTATTGACTTAAGCTTAATAGACATTATAAAAATAAATCTCATGGTCTATATCTGTAATGGTTTTATAACCTAATTAATAAAATGTAGCAAAATAAATGATGAAAGGGTCTCTCTAGTATTTCCAGAAGGGAATAGCACCTTGCATGTCTGGACTATTTGGAACACATATATACTGTACAGGAATTTTCCAAAAGATGTGAAGCATCTCAACACAATGTTCAGATTAGGAAACAAAGTAGTTTCGCTTTCACAATGAAACAGCGTCACACACCGCGGCCATGAGAGAGCGGAGGCCGTAGGCCTAGAGTGAGGCGGATTCAATGAAGGAGCGTCTGGCGGGCTTGCGGCAACCACATGTGACGACCCCAGGCTGGACTCCGCTTCGTCCAGGATTTGAGACTTTAGTCTTTGCAACTTTACAGATCTTCTTTATGCACCAAGAGCTTGTAACACTCCAAAGAGAAAGGAAAAATTGAAATCGCATCATATGACCCCTTTAACTAGTATATAGACTTTAATTGGAAAATAATGACAATGTAAATACAGTTGGTGAGTCCATAAAGTTATAGACAAGCATATCAAAAACTCAACAGTCTGTACCCTGAAATTAATAATTACCTATTTATACAAGCATTAAAAGTGCATATGTGAAAGTGGGTGAGATGGAACATTTGAAAATCAGCTCGAGTTGCTTCCCTGATTCCTTCATGCAACTCCCAAGGGAATTGGGATTGATGCATATACACCGAATCCCATTTTCACACCGAAATTAACAAGGACCACTTGTCATCAGCCGTGCCTTCTTACAAATGCCAGACTGTTCTGTAGTTTCTCTGTTCACTTAATTTTAAAACTGTGTTTGCGAGAGAAAGGACTGAACTTTTTCAGTCATCAAAACCTCAGTAGGCAGACACCCTAAATGAATGAGCAAAGCCTCAGTGACGAATTGCACAAATTTTTGGCAGAAGGCCAAGGACCCACATGATCATCAGATGCAAAATTAACATCAAATTACAATCAGAGGCTCAATTCAGAGTTGCTTCTTGTGCCCATTGTTGTCTCAAATAGCCACAGTATTCTACACAAAAGATCTTGTCACCTAAGGCTGGTTCACACCAAGTACAATAACAATAAGGATAAAGATATCGTTTTAAAAGTCATTCTAAATTACATAAATAAATACATGCATACATACATAGCAGAGTACACACCACAATAACAATAACGGCACCAAAAACAACAAAAAAACAGTATTGCTGGAATTACTTTCACAAATATTTTTTTCCAGCTGACGAACATTATGAACATTGACAGCCAATCAGAATCCATTCAGCTTTAAAGAGCTCAAGAATTTAAAGCAGAATACAACAGAAATGTGGTTCATGCTTATTATAAACAGAATGTTATCATGCATTGTGGATGCATAGTTATTGTTCTTGGTATGAATGGGCCTTATTCTAGAGGTACAGACTTCATGTTTCAACCTAAACCCCTTGAGACCAGTGACCCGGGATTTCATCACACATCAATCACAACAACCCAACTGCATTGATTGAATTAGTTTGTCACTACAGTAGTCATGTCCAAAATTATTGGTTGTGTCTCACTATGTAGGAACTTACAAATGTGTCACAACTTCATTTGGGGGTTGGATGAGAGATAGAAACGCAGATGGTGTGCACTGCTTGACATGATCATCTGGCTCTCTGCTCTCGTGAAAAAGTGTTTACAGATCAACACACAGCATCACAATTTCAGCCTTGGACATTGCCTCAGTTTTCTCCAGATGAAGGATTTTATTAGAAAATTGACTTAACCGATTAACCCTCATATAAGCTGCTTTTGATAGATAGATTAATTGACTTATCCTGCATCTGAGAACATTAAGTATTCTCTTTTTAGTCATGGTTAATTATACAAATCTTATACATGGAATGGAGTTTTAAATGCATGTTCACTGAATTCTTATCTCTGCTCATAACAATCAGGCTACTAAATTGAATTAGAACATTTTTAAGTCATTTCTGTCTTTTGCATTAGTGTGTCATTAGGAAATATGCATGTTATATTCACAAACAAACATGCAAACATTTTAATAGTCGTGATTTTTGCATGAACAAAGAGTCCCACAACAGATGGTAAGGCCCACACAGAGATTTGATCTCACCATCATCGAGTTAGTCTGGAATTACACTAGGAGACAGACAACCTAAATCCATAGTAGAACTGTGGCAACTTAATATATACTGCAATATCCATTGCCCATCATGTTTGGCCACTGGCAGATGAGGAGACTCATGTGAATACAGAAGTGTGATGAGGCACCCTGAAACAAATCATTTTCAATGAAAGTAGTAGGTGGAATTTAGAGCAGGCACAATCTCATAAAACTGCACCAGGGTTCGCAGCCTAATTTGGCTCACCCAATGATGGATGATTTTATATATATATATATATATATATATATATATATATATA
>NW_015548206.1:664032-667747 GCF_001515605.1 Sinocyclocheilus anshuiensis | reverse complement strand
CCAAACAAAGTAGTTTCGCTTTCACAACGAAACACAGCGCCTTCACGACATGGCGGTGGCGGCAACAACAATACTACAGCGAGAATAAAAGTTACGCCTTCTTTCTTTGCGTGAACATTTGGGCAGCGTTATGCAAATCTTCCCACATCGTGACGTAGACATGTGGGGGCGTGTTAGAATGAGCCGTTTTAGGTAGGCATGGTTGACTCTTAACTTTTATAAAGAATATCTCTTTGGATTTGAGACTTTAGTCTTTGCAACTTTACAGATCTTCTTTATGCACCAAGAGCTTGTAACACTCCAAAGAGAAAGGAAAAATTGAAATCGCATCATATGACCCCTTTAACTAGTATATAGACTTTAATTGGAAAATAATGACAATGTAAATACAGTTGGTGAGTCCATAAAGTTATAGACAAGCATATCAAAAACTCAACAGTCTGTACCCTGAAATTAATAATTACCTATTTATACAAGCATTAAAAGTGCATATGTGAAAGTGGGTCAGATGGAACACTTGAAAATCAGCTCGAGTTGCTTCCCTGATTCCTTCATGCAACTCCCAAGGGAATTGGGATTGATGCATATACACCGAATCCCATTTTCACACCGAAATTAACAAGGACCACTTGTCATCAGCCGTGCCTTCTTACAAATGCCAGACTGTTCTGTAGTTTCTCTGTTCACTTAATTTTAAAACTGTGTTTGCGAGAGAAAGGACTGAACTTTTTCAGTCATCAAAACCTCAGTAGGCAGACACCCTAAATGAATGAGCAAAGCCTCAGTGACGAATTGCACAAATTTTTGGCAGAAGGCCAAGGACCCACATGATCATCAGATGCAAAATTAACATCAAATTACAATCAGAGGCTCAATTCAGAGTTGCTTCTTGTGCCCATTGTTGTCTCAAATAGCCACAGTATTCTACACAAAAGATCTTGTCACCTAAGGCTGGTTCACACCAAGTACAATAACAATAAGGATAAAGATATAGTTTTAAAAGTCATTCTAAATTACATAAATAAATACATGCATACATACATAGCAGAGTACACACCACAATAACAATAACGGCACCAAAAACAACAAAAAAACAGTATTGCTGGAATTACTTTCACAAATATTTTTTTCCAGCTGACGAACATTATGAACATTGACAGCCAATCAGAATCCATTCAGCTTTAAAGAGCTCAAGAATTTAAAGCAGAATACAACAGAAATGTGGTTCATGCTTATTATAAACAGAATGTTATCATGCATTGTGGATGCATAGTTATTGTTCTTGGTATGAATGGGCCTTATTCTAGAGGTACAGACTTCATGTTTCAACCTAAACCCCTTGAGACCAGTGACCCGGGATTTCATCACACATCAATCACAACAACCCAACTGCATTGATTGAATTAGTTTGTCACTACAGTAGTCATGTCCAAAATTATTGGCTGTGTCTCACTATGTAGGAACTTACAAATGTGTCACAACTTCATTTGGGGGTTGGATGAGAGATAGAAACGCAGATGGTGTGCACTGCTTGACATGATCATCTGGCTCTCTGCTCTCGTGAAAAAGTGTTTACAGATCAACACACAGCATCACAATTTCAGCCTTGGACATTGCCTCAGTTTTCTCCAGATGAAGGATTTTATTAGAAAATTGACTTAACCGATTAACCCTCATATAAGCTGCTTTTGATAGATAGATTAATTGACTTATCCTGCATCTGAGAACATTAAGTATTCTCTTTTTAGTCATGGTTAATTATACAAATCTTATACATGGAATGGAGTTTTAAATGCATGTTCACTGAATTCTTATCTCTGCTCATAACAATCAGGCTACTAAATTGAATTAGAACATTTTTAAGTCATTTCTGTCTTTTGCATTAGTGTGTCATTAGGAAATATGCATGTTATATTCACAAACAAACATGCAAACATTTTAATAGTCGTGATTTTTGCATGAACAAAGAGTCCCACAACAGATGGTAAGGCCCACACAGAGATTTGATCTCACCATCATCGAGTTAGTCTGGAATTACACTAGGAGACAGACAACCTAAATCCATAGTAGAACTGTGGCAACTTAATATATACTGCAATATCCATTGCCCATCATGTTTGGCCCCTTGCAGGTGAGGAGACTCATGTGAATACAGAAGTGTGATGAGGCACCCTGAAACAAATCATTTTCAATGAAAGTAGTAGGTGGAATTTAGAGCGAATGAATAGGAAATATGCTTTCAAGAGAATAGATTCATTCTAAGTGCTGAAAGATTGCATGGTGTTATTCCCCATGAACTTTAGTTATGATTAGTCCAGGTCTTGCGTATAATGAAATGCAAATTGCTGAGGTATTTGATAATGCCTGAAAGTAGCAAATATTGGCTTTGGGTGTTATTACATTCATATGTATCACTGCTCAAACACATAGGCTTGTATTCAACTTGAGCAAAGTTATAAATGCATGATCATTTTAACCCTCATGAATGCATTCAGATCCATTTTCAGGTTGGAACCCAATGTTTTGAAACGTGTCCAGACTATAAAAATACAAGAGTACTTTTTTACCATACAAACAAGTATCAACTTTTTTTATCTGAAAGGTTTATGCATGTAAAATTAATATTTTTATATAGTTTTCAACAAAAATGAAATCAATTAAAAGGGTGTAAATGTACTCATAACATGATAATGAAATGGTAACATTCAAAACTTTGACATTTTTGTGCATTCACTAATTAATGAGAAGTTATTGATCAGATACAAAATGGTCTTAGTTGAAAAATACTAACTTAAGTAAATTTTAAAATGCTATGCACACAATGCAAAATCAGCTGGTTTTAGTGTTGATGCAGATGAGCCTGCACTTTTAGCCAATCTAGTGCAAAAGCAGGCAGACAAGACGATTCATGAGTGACAGATTTTTAGTGCAATAATGGGATCAGATTTTAAACTTGTAGCTTTCAAGTGATCACTATATAGTGTGAGAGTGACCCTTCTTTCAAACTGTGGATTCTTCTATTTGAAGTTAAAGCCCAACATGAAGCTAAGCACATTATTATTATTGAGTATGTGTGAGATGAGCATATCACTGTCACCCAAAAAGTTAGCTTGTTGCACTAATTACATTGCTTATTCCTGTGATTTATACTGGACTTTTGTCTGCACTTGCATTGGCTTGTTCCCTTTCAAGGGAACTTCGAACTGCATCCTCTAGGGGTCACTATGGGGAACGCCTCGTCGTGACCCGTGTCTGAAGCATACATTCAAAAAACACCAACAACATGTTGGTCGGCGACAGCCCATGACGTCACTACCGTAGTATAAATACTACTATAGTATAAATAGGAGCCGGGAGAACACGTCATTCTCTTCTTCGTCTTCATTGACTGTTTTGTTTGAAGCGTGCATTCCGTGGTAAGAGTGATCTTTCTTCCTTCATTATGGCGAGCATTAGCAAGACGTTTAGAAGATGTGTGCATCCGTGTCATTGTTATTTGACACCTGATGACACACATGATCTTTGCGTCTTTTGTTTGGGCGAAGAGCACGCACGCGATGTCCTCGAGGGGGTAATCTGCGTTAACTGTGAGCGTTTTTCGCTCTCGTTTGTCTCTCTTTTTGAGGAGGGAGGGACAGCCGTCTGCTCCCCGCGGTTCAGGACCCGCCGCTGCTGAGGCACGAAGGAGAATGAGCTCGTGGGGATCGCAGGTGGA
>NW_015548206.1:663523-663808 GCF_001515605.1 Sinocyclocheilus anshuiensis | reverse complement strand
GACATCGTCTCTTAAGACTCCCTCCTTGCCATCTAAGCCCCTTCAGGATACATCTCGCTTAAATGGCAGGGCATAGTCAGACTGTCGCTTCATTGCACACGATGGCGGTGCTTCAGGCGTAAGCAGGCTGATCTACTGAAAGACCTGGATAATGGCGAGGGCCTTCTCCCGATGAGGTAGCTGAGTTGCGCCGCACCACACTCTGCTATGGGCATCTGCTATGGCGGCTATGGTGGTAACTGAGAGACATCTGTGGGTGAACCTGGCAGATATCGGGAAGAAAGA
>NW_015548206.1:662376-663480 GCF_001515605.1 Sinocyclocheilus anshuiensis | reverse complement strand
GGGGGGTTTAACATCTGCCCTTATCTTCCCCTTCCTAATTCCCCTGTAACCACCATCTCTCCACCTGACCGAGGTTAAGTAGGAACTTCCTGCATTTCAGTCTCCTATGCTCTACCTATGATGTTTCGGTTGGTTCTATGGCTTCATAGTAACCAACCACCTTACTGATGGTCCGGACTAGAGGCTTCTTCATGTCGCTTCTTAAACGGGGCTACTGCGCGGGAACCATGGTGGGTGAGTACGATCCATTTTTATAAAAAAGAATGGAAGAGGCAGTTTTCCTCACGCATCCATCGGTTCCAGCATACGAATTATGCCAACATCGAGGGGATGCGCGAAAGCGGCTATGAGAATTACCTCACTCGTCGATGTTGTATCCAGTCGGTATGATAGCCCTGGTTCCGGCTTCATGCTTCCTGGATCATGCGGCCAGTTCTTGATCATCAGGCCCCCGGCACGGCACTGCAAAATTACCTGAATGTCCGGGCTGGGCTTATGCTTTCAGGCTGCCCTGTCTGATACGCCGTATCTAGGTCGCCGTGAGGGGCTTCCTGGTCACCAGGACATCCCCTCTTGCTGAGGCATCGAGCGGGAAGTATAGGTGGCATTTGAGTGAACCTTCTTGTGAAATGCTGTCTCAGGCAGTGCTCCCCTCGTCTCAGAGGGTTATCTTTGAGCTTGCCACTCCCGTTTGGCTCAGTACTTCCGGGCATCTGTGAGCAGATGCTTAGGAATCTCTATAAAATCCATGCTATGGTAAGTGCACACGCTAAGCTCTGTGCACTTTCTAAAATCCACATAGTGGTAAGTGTGCACGCTAAGCACTCTGTGCACTTTCTAAAATCCTGTATGGTAAGGGTTATGCGTTGTCAGCCGCCCGTCCCGTTTGGCTCAGTACTTCCGGGTATCTGTGAACAGATGCTTGGGAAACTCTTAAATCCATGCTATGGTAAGTGCACACGCTAAGCTTTGTGCACTTTATGAAATCCACATGGTGGTAAGTGTGCACGCTAGGGCTGCACAATTAATCGCATGCGATATTTAACGCGCATCTTATCAGTAAAGCCGATTCTGTAATCAGCGGTAAATCTCCATCACCTGCGT
>NW_015548206.1:660266-661502 GCF_001515605.1 Sinocyclocheilus anshuiensis | reverse complement strand
GCCCCCGGCACGGCACTGCAAAATTTCCTGGACGTCCGGGCTGGGCTTATGCTTTCAGGCTGCCCTGTCTGGTACCCCGTATCTAGGTCGCCCTGAGGGGCTTCCTGGTCACCAGGATATCCCTTCTTGCTGAGGCATCGAATAGGTGGCATAGGTGGCATTTGCGATAACCTTCTTGTGAAATGCTGTCTCAGGCAGTGCTCCCCTCGTCTATCTTTGAGCTTCTGAAATCCACATGGTGGTAAGTGTGCACGCTGAGCACTTTGCGCACTTTCTAAAATCCACATAGTGGTAAGTGTGCACGCTAAGACTCTGCGCACTTTCTGAAATCCTGTATGGTAAGGGTTACGCATTATTAGCCTCGTTCCGTTTCTCTGAGTTGGCTTAGACTGTTGTTGTAGACTGACTCAGTTGGCTGAGTTGTACTCGCCTTGGGCTCCACTCAACCAGTGTGTCACACACTTCACACTTTTAAAGCATCGCTCCCCTCACCATTGAGGGTTATTGTGAGCTTGGTGCTTTCTGTTTGAATTCTGAATTCTCTCCCTTTCTGAGGAGTTGGATTCCTCGCTCCGTGGGCTGTTCTCGTGGTAGTGTTTAGCAGTGCTCCCCTTTATCAAAGAGTTGCCTATGAGCATGAGAGTTGAGTTCTCTGTTTTCCCAGAGCACCTGGAACCGGCAACATCAGGCGAACTAGGCCCTTCCTCTGCCTCCCTGGTGCGCTGAGTTTTTGGCTAAGCTTGCATTACGCTTACCCTTCTGATTTCTAACGAACATACTGTAGGTCGAGCCCCCTCTCGACTGAGAGCTGGGAGTGTTGCTCCCTCAGCCAGGCAACTTACTGCTAGCCATTCCAGCATTTTACCATAGATCGAGCGGATGGCTTCTCAAACATTTTGTTCTGGTGATGTACCATTTCCATCTATGGGCTGCTCTTTCAGAGCGCCACGAGAGCCCCTTAGGACGGTATCTTTAAAATCCATGTTATGGTAAGTGTGCACATGAAGTCTTTGTACACTTTCTAAAATCCACACTGTGGTAAGTTCGCACGCTAGTACTTTGCGTTCTTTCTAAAATCCTGTATGGTGAGGGTTACGCACAGCAGCTTCGTGCCCTTTCTTGTGTTAGTTAAAGCACCGGTTCCACCTTGGGCACCACTCCACCTATGTATCCTCTGGATACCTACTTTAACAGGGTGTTGCTACTAGGGGTCTGTTGAGACAGTTCCTTCAGCAA
>NW_015548206.1:653521-660068 GCF_001515605.1 Sinocyclocheilus anshuiensis | reverse complement strand
TGATTCCAAGCCTTGAGCTCTACCCCGGGCCCAGGAGTCTGGCCCTAACAGGTAAGTTTTTTGGGGTATGTAGCCTAGGCCTTTGGCCGTAGGGGATAATGTCACGGACAGCTGTCTAACGTCCTAGGGGCAGCTCCAATGGCTATGGTAGAGTTGGTACTTAGTGTTCGCCATAGGTTCTGGCATGCACTCCCCTTAGCATGGTGACGTGGGTATACCGTTCCCCATAGCGACCCCTAGAGGATGCAGTTCGAAGTTCCCTTGAAAGGGAACGTCTTGGGTTACTTATGTAACCATGGTTCCCTGAGTAGGGAACGAGACACTACGTCCTGTAGGTTTCCTTCCAATGCATTCGGACGCAAGCTTCAGACGAAGAACTGAATGACGTGTTCTATTTATACTATAGTCGCACCGGTAGTGATGTCATGGGCTGTCGCCGGCCAACATGTTGTTGATGTTTTTTGAATGTATACTTCAGACACAGGTCACGACGAGGCTTTCCCCATAGCGACCCCTAGAGGACGCAGTGTCTCGTTCCCTACTCAGGGAACCATGGTTACATAAGTAACATGAGACGTTTTTACTGTTGACATTGAAAACAATGTGTGTTTCTGAGGGTTAATGTCTAATTGCTTGACTGCCATTTGCAAATATGTCCTGTTGTACTATTCTCCTGTCTGGTAAATTTATTGATTTTATCATTTTATTTTGTCACTATCTAGTTTTAAGGCGGTAAAAACGGTCCTTATCAATCTTGATTGAAATGGAAATGGAAATCTATCACATTCTTTTGGCAGTGAATTGGCAGCGAGGCAACAAGCCAGCTGTCTAAGCTTTCAGACACACCTTATATACACTTAAAAACAAAAGACATGCCATAATTAACATGATTTGAAAACATGATTTTGAAATGTGAACAAAAGTCTGACATGACATGAGGGTTAAAAACCTTTGACAACCTTCTGAAAGTAAACTTAATGGTTAGGATGTGAACACGCATGTATTCAAGGAGTAAGAAATAAATGCTATTACTTTTTCCTTGACGGTTACACCGCATGGCATTTTTAGTCAATAAATTGAAACATTTCTTGGAAACTGTATAAAACCATATGAAACCAATAAAACCAAGGAATACAAAGATTTAAAAATATTTTTTCCTGTTTTATTTATTGTGGACACTCTTATTTGTCACTGATTCGATTATGATGTATGAAACTTTATTAAACTTAAAAAATGCTGGAAAAACTTTATAATAAGTATACACTAATAAAGTACTTACCAACCATTAACAAACCATTAGTTTATAGTTAATTAATAGTTTATAAACTGTAGATAATACGATAATAGACTATACAAATAATGAGCCCTCCATTATTGTCACTGTAATTAACACAATTATTATTGTTTAATTAGCTCGTAATAAAGGAATTGTAAATTGGTAATGAGTGAAGAGTTCTCACTTTACATTAGGTCACAGAACATGGGAAAAATGTTATGAATTAAGTGCTTTAAACCAACCTTTATTGAAGATTAACTGCATTCATATTTAATGTTCCTTAAAATGTTTACAAATACATTTATGATTTGTAAGGGCTTACACAAAGTGCATACTTATTATAAAGTGTTACCAAATTGCTATATAAAGTGTGTTTATACATATCTAATATACAGAATATTTAACAAACTATGACATAATATACAGTATAACACCTATGATAACATGCTTATATGTGCTACTCACAGCCAGGGGTGCGTTTTCCAAAAGCATTGCTATCTAACTATAGTCACAAGTTGCACTGAACTCTGTTGGTAACTACGGAACTTGCGACCCTAGTTGCTTTTGGGAAACGCACTCCGGGACGGGAAAAAAGGGTGGGCCAGATACTCAAGGCTTGCTAATGACTCCTGGCAGAGGCATTCTGCCAGGTACGATTTATACTAATACACGGATAATATGTTCTCCAAGCATGAATAACACACACACACACACACACACATACGCACGTCTCCATACTGAACTTCATTGCAAATAATAGTAGGCTTAATCTCAGCCTACAATCCACAAGGTGCTAAGTAATCATGAGAAACAATGCATTGAGCTCTGGAGGAGGCTAATTACATGTTTCTTTCACCAATCAGAGTTAACGTAACCTTATGCAAGAGAAGCCTGAGAATGCCACTTACTGAGTTTACAAGCATCTATTACATGGTCACACTTAGAACTGCTGTAATATTAGCTGTAACTCATACCTAATTAAATCCAGTCAAAGCTACATCATAAAAGCCACGTAGAGTTATGGTTTTCAGCAGAGAATTACCAAGAAGAGCACTTGTTTCCTTTCCTCTTTGCACACAGCATTTTTCTCCCCCGTAGGTTGGAGTGTTAGTCCTCAGGCTGTAAAAAGCATGTGTGGTTTTGTATCTGTGTGCAAGGAGTCTGCGCCCAAGGCAATGAGCTGCCCTCACTGTAACCTCCACACAGCTGCAGCAAGACTGATAATATCCAAACCGGTCCATCCAATGTCTCTGTAGGCCCATGAACACATCCAGCACCTGAGGCCAAACTCTTGAGTTCTGTCATGTCCTACACTGAGCTGTCTCTCAAAGTACTGCTGAATCACACCAATGCAGGCCCTGTTGGCTATGCTCCCCAGACTGATGTGAAACATGCACCAGTACAATCATTTTTTAATTAGAAATTATATCTACACATCCCCAGCCTCTTCTGACAAGCACGTGTCTCTAGACCCCCGTGTTCTGATACATGCCTTCAGTCTAGCCGTTTTGGTACTGTGACACAAGTGATATGAGATATAGTGATATTGGTAGTGGGCTTATTGAGCATTTTTCTGCCACATTATGGTGAGTAGCATGACAGACATAGGACATTCTGTGGTTGCATTCAAAATATCTTGTTGTACAAATTATACAGTGACCATTGTGAATCAAACAATGATCATCAAACTCACTTTGACGACTGTCACACCATGACACGTCTGACTTTTTCATGTTGGCAGAAATCAATCATTTATCAACAGTGTTGGCAAGGTTACTTTGGAAATGTAATGGGTTACAGATTACAAGTTACCTCATTTAAAATGTAATAAGTAGTGTAACTATTTCAATTACTTTATAAAATAATGTAACTGATTACATTTGATTATTTTTTTATTACTTTTCTACATTTTCAAATATTTAAAGCAGGCAGGGTTAGTACTCAACACTGATTAATCCTTCATCACTTGAATTAAGATTATAATTTAATTGTAACGCACAGCCACCACAAAATCAGACTTTAGCACCTATTTTTACTTTGAAATCATTCTGAGGTTAAATACATATTTAAAATCATAACAAGATATAGCTCAATAGCTATGATACTGCTTGTGAAATCAAATCTTTGCTTAGCTATGACAGGAAACACTGACATCTAACAATGCCTTTGACAAAAACAGTTAATTTAAAAAATAAAGAATATACATAAACCCAAATAGGAAATAGAACAGTTATCAAATAAACATGTGTCCTGTTCTGTGTCCTAAACTCCTGGAACATTGGTGTCACATATTTTAGAGCAGTCAATGCAACGCTGGAAAAAAAAATCAATCAAATCTGTGTGTGAAAATATGTAACCCCCTTTGTAATTGTTAACATTTTCATAAGTAACTGTAATTTAATTACACATTTTGAGTAACTGTAACAGATTACAGTAACTAGTTACTCCCCAACACTGTCTATCAAGAGCTTTTTGTTGATATTAAAAATGCTTTAGGTGATTTCAGCCATTTTGCTAACTTTAAAGTCCCCATGAAATCAAAATTAAAGTTTTTTGGGTGTTAGTATCAATATGTTAGTCTTAAGGTTATCTATAAGGCAGTGTGCTCCAAAACAGTGACAAAATTCACATTTAGAAGATATAAGCATTCAAAGCTTGCAGTTCGTCACTTCCGCCAAAACGGCTCAATTTTTTTTTTGACGTCACATCGTACTTCAGCTTCTCATCAAACTTTCTGTCCAATCAAATGCTCTCTAGAATCCCCTACACTATAAAATAGACGCTGAAGCCGTGGCTGTCTTCCTGTTTCAGTTAAAATGACGTCAACACATAGAGTAACGCTGCGTGTTTCTAAGCATTTCAGGAGACCTTTAAACATTTTCTGTTTACAGGGCCATGTTGCAGAAACATATGTGTTTACACCAATTTCAGTTATATCTTTTTCTGCAACAGTATCATATCTGCCAAGTGGTAGAGACATTTTTGTGCAATATTCTAAAACAAAACAAAACAAAATTGCTTACAGCACTTTTAAACTATTCCAAACAATAAAGGAATTATCTTTATATTTGTAAGTCTATTTGGAATGCAGCACATTAGTCATTAGGCAGCTGTTATTGGTCACGCAAGCATACAGCATTGGAGATTATTTTAAAATATTATTTTAAATGCTGTTGAAAATGTCAAGTTGATGGTTGATGGAAAGCATGCTTACAGGAAACAGCTACCAGACCTCTGTGGTTATAATCATAGTAAAATATGCATGAAAACTGTGATTGAGGTGATGTCAAAACAAGAGTCAACGCAGAGAACATAAGCCAGAACTGAAATAAGATGTAAATATTATACAGTACAAGATGCAAACTTGTATTCATCATAGACATCCAACTTCTCCAGGAAACACATTAATAAAAAGATTTTCCCTGAGCCTGATGTTTACCGTAAAAAAAATATTTGTAAATCTGATCTCAAAAATAACACTTAAGGCAAACTTAATGTATAAATTATATTACCAAATTTCAGACATTAAGTACAACAGCATATGCCCTTGCCAACAGGTATTAAATGAATGAATGATGCATTTATATATAGCGCTTTATTGTGTATTGCTGTACACCCCCTATAGCGCTTTATTGTGTATTGCTGTACAAATACATCTTGATGGGTAAGTTTAGGGTGTAAAAGACAATAAAACATGTCAAATTATATAAATCTAGAAAGGCATCTGTCCTCTTTAAAAGCCCAGAGGACACATAACTACCAGTCAGCGGTCGTGGGTCCATATCCCTCGCTTAACTTGTAGTAACTGCAGTGACAACATTAAAGTCAGCATGAACCAGAAATTTCAACAAACTTTTCTTCCCAAACGGGAGCGTGACTTGTTTTTGTTGGAAAATGATTGGATTATTGAATCATTGTTGTTTGCTAATCACATTTCATGTGAGTTACTGGAGTCGAGGGATTGAAACTCATCTGGCCGTTGGACAACCTTATTTACCAGATCTTGCACTGGTATACACATCATAGGAAAAGATGTCATTGCGAGGGGGGTGTAACATTAATGTTTTTGATTAATTATTACATTAATTAAAAAAAAAATGTACATAGATAAATCACAAAAACTGCTATATTACATTAAAAGAAAGAAAGAAAGAATCTGCTAAACATAAATATTTTAAAATGTAAAAAGATATAAGATATATAAAGCTGAAGAGAATCCACTATTGCCACTTGAGATGAACGAAAAGAAGAGAAAGAGATCAAGAGAGAGAAAAACCACACAGTTTGTCTACTTGGGTTTCTGAGCACACACATCAACAGCAGCCAGCTGACAATGCTAATTAAAGAACGTAATGTATTTTCACATATCTCTCACACATATAACACAATGTTCTGAGTGCATGTCAACACTATGTGTGAACTTAACATCAACAGCCAACATGCCAACAAAACAAGTAGTGTGTAAACTTATATAATAGTCAACCAGCTTCTCCAAGAAACTTACTAATGACAAGATTTTCCATGTGTTTGGCAAATGGTCTTGTTTTGCGACTGTAAAAAAAATGTAATTCAGAGATGACAAGAGATGATGTAAGATATTCCCAAAGGACACATTTACAATATGTTGTGCTGAAAAAGAGGCTCATAGTCCTGAACACATCATCAGGACTTCTTTTACCCCCAACTTCTTTCATAATTGATTATGTATCTATGATAAGCCAGAGTATTAGTCGTCTAATTTAAAGCAGATTCATTGATTTTGCTCTCGAAGCAACATACAGTAAAAGCAAAACCGCTTTATTAAATTGGAAATTTAACACCGTCATCTAGTCTGCATTATTAGTGTGCTCTCTGTAAGAAGGGAGGACACTGTTACATTTGTCTAGAGTCCAGACGTATGTAAATTAATAAATAAAATATCAAGGAGCAGCATTTTGCCTGTAGCTGCAGGAATCTTGAAATGTTATTCCTGTATGCGCTGTTCGAAGTCAGACCATCTTCACCTGTGAAAGAATGACACCAGCGGTTAAGATGGTAATGTGGTAAAGTAAATGCTAATGACTACAGGAGCTTTCACTAAGCTGGACAAGCCATTTAAAAGAATCTACAAAGTGACAATATATATATATATATATGTGTGTGTGTTTGTTTGTTTGTTTGTATGTATGTATGTATGTGTGTGTATGTGTGTATATGTATATATGTATATATATGTGTATGTATATGTATATGTATTATATATGTATGTATATATGTGTATATATATATATA
>NW_015548206.1:631617-653161 GCF_001515605.1 Sinocyclocheilus anshuiensis | reverse complement strand
TATATATACTAAGATTTCTGTCATAGTCAGGCTAACCCATTTAAGCCACAGATCTTATGCAGGCAATATACAATATAGGCAGTATTGCAATAATATATGCAGACCTGCAGCTCTCAGAAACAATCTCAACTTGCTTGTGCATTCATAGACATTCATAGATATTTTCCTACTCTAAATTCCACCCACCACTCTCATTTAAAGTGATTTGTTTCCTAGTTATTCCAAGTATTTCTGAATACTTCCCTCATATGCCACTTCTTCTACTGTCTGTCTGCACATTAGTCTTCTGATTTGCTAGGAGTCAATGTAAAAAAAATAAAAAATACAGTACAGGTGTGACGACCCATATGTTATGTGCGTCATCTCTGGGTTGAATTGTGGTATTGCTCCGCCTTCCCACTGATTGTTCTCTGATGGGTTCATCGAGGACACCTGCTGTTGGTTTCCTGTCTTGCCTTTTAAAAGGCAGTATGACAACTGGCCAGAGGCGAGCTGCATTTTGGACTTGGTTTCGTTTGGTTTCTGTTTAACCTTGTTTAACTACAGACCATTACACTTTCATGCATTCACTTAACTTTACACCACTGATTCCTGACTGCTTCATGTTACATTGTTTCTTTCTGTATAGTTCTATTTTGTTAATACAATTTGTATATTATTCACGCTTTCTTGTGTTACCCCGTTTTTGTTACGTCCTTTTGGAGCCATGGGGCGTAACAAATGGGGGCTCGTCCTCTTCGTAGTAGAATTTGTTTGATATATTAGAATGATTGAAATATTTGATGAATTTGTTAGTTTCGTCGTGTTTTGGATTTCATTCATTCGTTTGAACACAGTTTGTTTGCTCGTGACGTTTTGAGGGAAATCCCGTTTGAATAGTTTGACGTCACGTTGCAATTTAGTCATGTGTTAGGGGACACCTGAAAGTGAATGGTGCTCTAGGTTGATCGCCGTTTGAAGTCACAGACGGGTAAGTGGCTCTTGTGCAAATTTGTTTATTTTACTTGGAGTTTTTCCCGTTTAGGCTTAGCGACTTGTTTCCTTTGAGACATGTCGTTTTTGTTGTTTTTGTAGTGTTGTGGTGAAAGCGGGTAGTAGCGGTTGTCTCGGGAGCACTTCCATGGGGTTGTGAATTTGTCGCTGGTTTAACCGGTTGCAATTTCACCCATTGGGTTCATGTGCTTAATTTCCCCCCGCCAGTAACTGCATGAAGATCAGGTTCTAGTCGGTTAGATAGACCGTTTATTTGGAAAAGGTAGATGGGGGAAAATTCTGAGTGTTTGATTGCACAATTAGTTGCTTGCGGTCTGTGAAGTGTTTATGGCTGATGTTGAAAAGTTTGCTAAATCGCCTTCACATGTATCGTTAAATAAATACACAAAAGAGCAGCTCGCGGAGAATCGCAGAGTTTTATGAAATTAAAGTTAGTGATAAGAGATTCAAAGAAAGTACTATTAAAATTTGAGTTGAGAAATAAATTGATGAAAAAATTAATTTTACCAGCTGAAAGAGCAAACTCAAGACGTACAGGTAACAAGCTTATCTGCTTCACAGTCTGTTTTAACTTTTGACCAACAAAGAGTTATTGTTATTGCAAATAGATCATGAGAAAATTAAACAACAATCTGAACAAGGTAAGCTTGAGTTAGAGAAGGCAAAAATGGAGTTGGAGTATTTAAAACTCAAACTGTTACAAGAAAGTAAGATGAATACCGATAGTTCAGTGGAATCTGGTGTTTGTGGAAGTTTTCCACTTCATCAAAATTTAAAACTTGTTCCTAAATTCAATTAACATGATCCGGGTGTCTTTTTTACTCTTTTTGAACGTGTCGCTGAAATACAAGGTTGGTCCAAAACAAACTGTGTGTTGTTGTTGCAGTGCGTGTTAGTTGGTAAGGCGCAGTTGGCTTTTTCTGCTTTAACTACCGATGAATGCAAAGATTATGATACTGTTAAATCGGCAGTATTGAAGGTGTATGAGTGTGTGCCTGAAATGTATCAACAACGATTTAGGTCATGCAAGATGATTCCAGGTCAGACCCATTTGGAGTTTGTGAGGGATTTGAGACGACCTGTTACACGTTGGTGTGCATCTCTTGATGTTAAAACATTTGATGATTTGCTTGAGTTGATTATAATTGAACAGTTTCAAATCAGCTTCTGAGCAAATTGTGACGTATGTTAATGAACACAAAGTTCAGTCTCCCGAGGAGGCTGCATCGTTGGCTGATGACTTTGTGCTTACTCACAGGAGTACTGCTACTGTTTGGCAGACACAGGAGGGAGTGAGCGCAGCTCATTTTAAAAATACTACACAGTCTGGTCGCATTTTTTCAAGCAAATTTGATCCGTCGAAAACGTGTAACTATTGTCGTGGGAAAGGACACTGGAAAGCGACTGCTTGGTACTTCAAAGTAAAAATAAACTCGCTGAGACAAATAAATTTAAACCTGTTGCAATGGCCAATTCTGTTCACTTAGGTGATATTCAGACTGAGGTTAAACTTTCTAATGATTGTCTGTCTATTTATGCTCCTTTTATTACAGAAGGTCGAGTGTCGTTGTTGGATGGAACTGTGGAAGTTCCCATTAAAATTCTGTGTGACACTGGAGCTGTGGATTCGTTAATTTTAGAATCCATTTTGCCATTTTCCTCGCAATCTGAAACTGGGGAGAGTATGTTAGTTCGGGGAATGGGATTGAATACACTATCAGTTCCTTTACATAAAGTGAAGCTTCAATCTGATTTAGTAACTGGTGAGATAGTGGTAGGACTGCATCCTGTTTTACCAATTGAGGGTGTTCACCTTATTTTAGGAAACAAATTAGCAGGAGATCGGGTTTGGCCCAATGTGTCTTTATCTCCTATGGTTTTGTCTGAGGGGGAGTTGCTTCAGGAGGTTACAAAAGGAGACCCCGTGGCTGTCGCAACTCAGGCTATGACTAAAAATGCTGAGTGTGTGCTGACAGATGAAACCAAGAGAGTGTCGAAGGCAGTTGCTTCTCTTTCTATACCTGACTTGTCTGATCTGTATTTTCCTTTCTCCACAGATGAATTGAGTAAGGAACAACATTCAGATTCTTCATTGGCTGAATTGTTTACTCTTGCTCTTTCTGACAGTGACGTGCCCGATGTTGCCAGAGCATACTTTGTTCAGGACGGACTCTTGTTGAGGAAGTGGAGTCCTCATGACGAGGATTTTGTTGGTGATCCTATTGCTCAAGTGGTTGTTCCCACAAAGTTTTGTTCTAGTGTTTTGGAAGTTGCTCATGAAAAATCTGGTCACCCTGGTGTCAAGAAAACCTATGATTAGGTTTTGCGTTATTTATTTTGGCCACGATTGAAGCGTGATATTTCAGCTTACATTAAAAAGTGTCATACTTGTCAAGTTACTAGTAAGCCAAATCAGAACTTGAAACCGGTTCCGTTAAGTCCGATTCCAGCAAATTGTGAACCCTTCGAACATGTGGTGGATTGTGTGGATCCTCTACCAAGTTCAAAGTTGGGAAGCAAATATTTGCTTACCGTTATGTGTTTAGCTACACGTTTCCCTTCTGCCTATCCTTTGCGCACAATTACATCACGTTCAATTGTAAGAGCTTTGTCGCAGTTTATGTCTGTTTTTGGCATCCCTAAAATCATTCAGAGTGGTGAGGGTACAAACCTTACATCTCATCTTTTCCAACAAGTTTTGAAACGGCTAAGAATTTAGCATAATCGTGCTAGTGCATATCATCCACAAAGCCAAGGAGTGTTGGAGAGGTTTAATCAAACTTTGAAATCTCTCCTTCGTGCTTATTGTGTACAGTTGGATGGAGATTGGGAGGAGGGATTGCCCTGGTTATTACTGGCTGCACGTGAGGTAGTGCAAGAAAGCACTGGGTTTAGTCCTAATGACTTAGTTTTTGGCCATAAAGTTCAGTTAAAAGTTCAGATTCACCAAAAAATGTGCTTTCGTATGTTGATGGTTTGAGATTGATACAAGCAAGACAGTTGGCCAGTGTTAAACTTGAAAAGCAGCAGAAGAATATGAAAAGGTTGTACGATCGCAAAATTGAACGCCGTGTTTTTGAGCTGGGAGACCAGGTTCTTGTCACGTCATTTGCCGTCTTCTCCTTTTGAAGCAAAATTTGAGGGCCCATATGTGATAAAACGTAGACTGAGTGACGAAAATGTATTTTCTTAAGTAATAATTTATCTTCAGTTGTCGCACCACTTACTGATCTTTTAAAGGCCAAGGTAAAATTAGTTTGGTCGTCAAATTGTGCACTGGCTTTTGAAAATGTCAAATCTTTATTGTGTTCTTCTGCTGTCCTTGCTGCCCCTTGTTTTGAGAGGCCTTTTTCGTTACAGGTGGATGAAAGTCAAGTTGGTGCAGTGGCTGTCCTCCAACAGGACGATGAGGAAGGCGTGGTCCGCCCTGTCAATTTCTTCTCCCGAAAGTTTAATTCGTATCAACTGAATTATTCTGTGGTAGAAAAGGAAGCTTTGGCTTTGATTTGGGTATTACAACATTTTGATATTTATGTTAGTTTGGGTCAACCAGTTGTTGTCTACACGGACCACAACCCATTGACGTTTCTGAATTCTTTTCATTGCCCGAATCAAAGGCTCCTCCGTTGGTCTTTGTTTTTAACAAAGCTTACTCCCTCTTACTCCCTTGATATTCGACTTGTCAGAGGATCTGAAAATATTGTTGCTGATGCACTGTTGCGTGCTCCTCTGGGTAATTGAAGTGCAGTTAAATATTTTGCTAATTTTCTGTTTTGTATATTACAGGGATTCTTGACAGACCCCTGTCTTAAGGGGTGGAGTGTGACGACCCATAAGTTATGTGCGTCATCTCTGGGTTGAATTGTGGTATTGCTCCGCCTTCCCACTGATTGTTCTCTGATGGGTTCATCGAGGACACCTGCTGTTGGTTTCCTGTCTTGCCTTTTAAAAGGCAGTATGACAACTGGCCAGAGGCGAGCTGCATTTTGGACTTGGTTTCGTTTGGTTTCTGTTTAACCTTGTTTACTTTATACATCGAACATTACTACAGACCATTACACTTTCATGCATTCACTTAACTTTACACCACTGATTCCTGACTGCGTCATGTTACATTGTTTCTTTCTGTATAGTTATATTTTGTTAATACATTTTGTATATTATTCGCACTTTCTTGTGTGTCCCCATTTTGTTACATCCTTTTCGAGCCATGGGGCGTAACAACAGGTAAAGCCATTTGACAAACACAATCAAATTATGTTACTTTATAAAGAAAAACTATGCGCCTGTTCACATACACATTCCAATAGAATGAACACATAATACACAAACTCAAGACATCACCATTTTTTACACAGAAACGATAACGGTATTGTTTTCAAAAACCTATATGCATAAAGTTCCCCTTCAGGAACTCGAGCTGCGGTGAGAAATGCTTTGGGAACGCCCCCGCGTGACCGCGTTCTGAAGCACGTGTAACATCAGTCCAATGGAGCAGCGAGACGTCGCGAGCGGGATGACGTGAGCAACCACGAAGTATAAAAGCGCATCCGGCAGAGTGCAAGTTAGCTTCTGCTCTTCAGTAGCGCTCTGTGTATGTGTCAGTCTTATTTACTGTTGTCTGTCATTCCACAGGCATAACAAAAATGTCAACGTCAAAGTCTAAGTCTATGGCGAGCAAATGGTATTAAAGACATTGTGTTCCTCCCTGCCCATGATATCTGGCAGCGGGGGATACACACGATCTGTATGTTGTTTGTTTAGGAGCAGAGCATGCACGGTCAGCTCTTGAGGGGGCTGATTGTCATGACTGCGAGACAGCTCTCGCCTGGCCATGTTTGATGAGAGCGGCCAGACTCGCCATCCAGCTGGCAGCGATCCCGATGTTGCCGAGGCGCAGCGTAGACTGTTGTCGTGGGGATCGCAGGTGGATTTAGCGGAGGGATCCAAGACGGGCTCGTCCTTTTCTCGGTCCTCACCCGCTAGATCCACGGCTCCCTCTCAGGGATCGGAAGCCCGCACTGCGGTTTCTTTCCCCCGGCGAGAGAGCCAGACACTTCATCTATCTTCCTCCGAGGAGGTGGATGTGATGAGTGTCGAGACAGAGCAGACTGTGGACTTGCCACCACAGTCCCTCGCGTATGAGGAGCTTATGGAGGTTGTGACTCATGCTGTAGCCAAATTAAATATCGATTGGCCAGCCGAGAAACAGGACGCTCATCACAAGAGTAAATTAGATGAGCGTTTCCTGAGAGCCAGATCACAGCCTTCATGACGGGGCCTTCCGTTTTTCCCCGATCTCCATGCCGATGTGTCAAGATCATGGGAGAAACCATACTCATCCCGTATTTACAACCCCACAGTCTCGAATTATTCCAACATCGTGGGGCTGAATGAGAAGGGATATGGGGCGATGCCAGTGGTGGAGCAGATCTGCCCATCCTCCGCATCATCCCTGAAGGCCCCGAAGCTTCCCACCAGGACCGTTAGGCTGACATCGAGTCTGGTTGGGAAAGCTTATACGGCTGCAGGTCAGGCTGGCGCATGTTTGCACACCATGGCCAGGCTGACCTGCTCAAGGACCTGGATGACAGGGAGGAGGGGGAATCCGACGTGGTAGCTGAACTGCGTCGGGCCACAGATTTGTCCCTCCGGGCCACCAAAGAAATGGCCAGAGCTATTGGCCGTTCAATGGCAGCTATGGTGGCCACAGAACGGCATCTGTGGTTGAATGAATGCCGCAAGCGGCAGCGTTCCAACGTTTCCTCCCTCGTTGCGCCCAGGCCAGTATGTGATTTTTAGCCGTCAAGCTCCTCATATCGCCAGTCTCAAAAACAGAGCATTGCTCTCAGCTCTCAGTTCGGAGTCTTCTAGACTGAAAACGGATCTGCAGACCGTTATCTTGTCAAAGAAGACCTCGACTAAGCAGTCTTGACGCCACCATTTTCAGGTCCCTGAGGGCAGCCCCACCTGGGGAGGAAAGGATAACACCTCAGTATACGGTGCCCAATCCTCCTCAGTGCCCTCACGGAGATTCACTGATACCCCTGCCACCCTTGGTGCTTCAGGGCTTAGTGAGCTCCGACGAGTGAAATTCCCAGCTGCCGCCCGGTGACGGTACGGCACGGGAGAGCTCGTCTCCTGAAGTGAGGGCGCTATAGCAGTCAGGTCGGTCATTCCCTGCCGGTCATTCGCTTCAGGGCACCGAACTGGCTCCTCTAATAACACCAGAGGCCAGCCTCGAGAGGCTGGTTCCTTTAGTAGATTTTTTGGCAGCGTGGAAACGTCTTAAAATGGGTCCTGCAGATTGTAGAGAAAGGCTACAGAATTCAGTTTGGTTCTCGTTCGGTTCTCATCCGCCTCGTTTCAACGGGGTCATTCTCACCCTAGTGGGTCCCAAGCAGGCTCTGGTAATGGAACAAGAAGTAGATACTCTCTTGATGAAGGGGGCCATAGAATGTGTTCCTCCTCCTTCTACAGTCGTTACTTCATCGCTCCGAATAAGGATGGGGGGTTGCGTCCGATCTTAGATCTCCGTCTTCTGAACCACGCTATCAAACGGCTTCGGTTCAAGATGCTCACTGTCAAGCAGATAGTATCTCAAATCCAGTCCAAAGACTGGTTTGTTACAATAGCTATCAGAGGCACTTATTTCCCTCCCTCAACACTGGAAGTTCCTGAGGTTTGCTTTCAGGGGCGAAGCATACCAATATCGAGTTCTTCCCTTTGGCCTGTCACTCTCACCCCGCACTTTCACGAAGTGTGTGGATGCTGCTCTGGCTCCTCTGCGGGCCTGTCACTCTCACCCTGCACTTTCACGAAGTGTGTGGATGCTGCTCTGGCTCCTCTGCGACTCCAGGGCATCCGCATACTCAATTACATCGACGATTGGTTGATACTAGCTCGATCGGAGCAGATGGCGGCTCGGCATCGAGATGTCGTCCTTGCCCATATGAGAGAGCTGGGGTTAAGACTAAACGCCAAGAAGAGTGTGCTTTCTCCACTACAGAGAACCACTTATTTAGGCGTGGTGTGGCATTCGACCACGATGCAGGCACGTTTGTCTCCTGCTCGTATAGAGTCAATCCTCACGACAGTCAAGAGAGTAAAAGAAGGCCAGTCACTCACTGTCAAACAGTTTCAAAGGCTGTTGGGTCTGATGGCAGCGGTGTCCAACGTGATACCTTTTGGCCTGCTGTACATGAGACCTTTGCAGTGGTGGCTCAGGACCAAGGGATTTTCCCCCAGGGGGAATCCGCTTCGCATGATCAAGATCACGCAGCGATGCTTACGTGCCTTGGGCATGTGGAAGAAACGTTGGTTCCTGGTTCAAGACCCGATGTTAAGGGCTCCTTGTCGCCGTGTAACGCTAATGACAGATGCCTCTCTCACGGGCTGGGAGGCGGTCATGAGTGGCCGCTCTGCCCAAGGTCTGTGGGAAGGCCCTTGTACAAGCTGGCGTGCCAGATCCTTCTGTGGGCTCAGGGGAAGCTCCTCTCACTAAGAGCACATCTACATCCCTGGGTATCTCAATCATGGGGCAGACATCCTGTTGAGGCAGGTGCTGAGGCCCGGGGGATGGAGACTCTTCTCCTGAGGTGGTGGAACTCCTTTGGAGGGAGTTTGGCCAGGCGGAAGTGGATCTATTTGCGTCGGCCTTTCCCCCGATTGCTCTGCTCCCGTGAGTTCTGGAGAGAGTACGCCGGGACGGGGTCCGTCTGCTGCTAGTAGCCCCGTTCTGGCCGGCCCGAGTATGGTTCTTGGACCTGTTGTCCCTCCTCGATGGCTATCCGCTGGAGATTCCGATCAGGAGGGACCTCCTCTCTCAGGCGGGGGGCACAATTCTTCACCCCCGCCCGGAGTTGTGGAAGCTGTGGGCGTGGCCCCTGAGGGGGCACAGCTCCTAGCATCTGGTCTCTCAACTGAGGTTGTTGAGACTATACTCCAGTCCAGAGCTCCCGCCACTAGGAAACAGTACGCCTCGAAGTGGAAGCTTTTCACTTCATGGTGCGGACAGCGACTGCAAAACCCAGTCAACTGCCCAATTGGTACAGTTCTGGAGTTTCTGCTGGAGCGATTCTCCGCAGAGTTATCTCCCTCCACTCTGAAGATATATGTGGCGGCCTTAGCTGCTTACCACGCCCTTCTGGGTGGTCAATCATTGGGAAGACACCCACTTGTCACTCGTTTCCTCTGTGGCACCCTGAGGCTGAGGCCAGTACAGCGCACTAAGGTGCCCTCAAGGGACCTGGCTATGGTTCTGGAGGGCTTATGCAATGCCCCCTTTGAACCCATAGAAGTTCCAGTCAAGTTTCTCACCCTCAATACTATTTTTCTCCTCGCTATTTCCTCACTTAAAAGGGATCTTCAGGCACTTTCTGTTTCGGGTAAAGGAATGCCCTAACCATGCCTGGAGCAAACTCCATCGACGCATCGTCTTGTTCCCTCGGGGAACCATGGTTACATACGTAACCTGGAGACGTTTTCCATCTTTAATTGAAAACAGTGTCATGTAAACAACCCAGCTTCAGCTTCATCCTTCAGCTTCAACTCTAGGAGTGCAGCTTCATCCTGTTCCAACACACCTGCCTGGATGTTTCTAGTAAACTGGAAGACATTGATTAGCTTGTTCTGATGTGTTTTATTGAGGGTGGTGCTAAACTCTGCAGGATACAGTTTTCTATCTCACAGGATTCTGTTTTACACCACTGATTTTTTTTTTTAAATTTCATAACTTTTTAAGTGTGTCTTCATTACTAACGTTTTATATCTCAGCTGTCAGTTTGTGATTGTATTATCTTTCTTCATGCATGCTGAAAACAGTGACTGCAGTATGTTAGAATAGGTTGTTTCATTAATCTTGCCAGCAGTTAAAAATGCATCTGTTACATTATTATTCTTTCCTCTGTGGGTCAGTGGTCAGCACACACAATTTGCACTTCATTTCTCATCTTTTATCCAAGCACTCTCCATTCCAGTGAAATAAAATGCAACCAAATATGAAGCCACTACTGATATACAATACATCAAAAGACAAGCATTGACATGCATTATTCAGTTAAAACAAATTGTCAAACAGTATTCGAAATTGAAAGCTTTCACACAAAGTAAACGCAAATACACTCCTTTGAGGAGTGTATGTACAGGTGCATCTCAATAAATTAGAATGTCGTGGAAAAGCTGATTGGCATGTCACCATATTCTAATTTGTTGAGATAGTGAATTGGTGGGTTTTTGTTAAATGTGAGCCAAAATCATCACAATTAAAAGAACCAAAGACTTAAACTAGTTCACTCTGTGTGCATTTAATTTATTTAATACACGAGTTTCACAATTTGAGTTGAATTACTGAAATAAATGAACTTTGCCACGACATTCTAATTTATTGAGATGCACCTGTATAAGGTGATTATCCTCTGAGATGGGCCAGCAATATTCCAAGTTGAAGCAAGTTATTTTATTGTTTCCAGGCTGAAATAATAAAATAACTTGTGTGAAACAATGAAACCACTATATAAAGAACCAAATGATATTCACACTTTTTTCATTTGGTATATTCGTACTGGTCCATGTTTAGTTAAGACGTGTGACAACCAAAGCTATTTGCTGAATTGTTAAATCCATTTTTGATTTGAATTGTTGAGCACTGATGCAAAAAAGAACCTACAGTTATCTAGCCACATTAGAAGACTTGGAATATAGTGCATGTCATATGGACCATTCAGAGGTGTAAAGAGTACCTGAAAACCATATTTGAGTAAAGGTACAGATATTTTACAGTGTAAATTACTCCACTACAAGCTACAAGTCAACAATTGCTGAACAACTTGAATAAAAGTCTTAGAGTATGTGATTTTAACAGTACTTAAATATTTGACTTTTACTAAATATAGGCACAAAGAGGCATGCCAGTGAAAAATGTTAACATTGTGGAGATGCTGGGGAAAACAGGCAGAGACATTTAAATGGAAAAACTAGAACAAACAATAAACCAAAAACCACAGCGAACAAAGAACAGAATGACAAGCAAACAGACAACCATTACATTCAACAACTCACAAGGAACTAAAGAAACACTAGGGCTATACATACACAGGGGGCTAACAATCTTAACAAGATAACAAGACACACCTGGGGAGACTAATCATGGGGCACCAATGAACAAACAGACTACAAACTGACTACAAACACCATGGAAGACAGGAAGTGACATAAAGTCTAAGACAATGCACAGAGAACATGTAACAAAAACAAGAAAGAGTTGATTTGTGAAGAGAGCAATCATGTTCCTTTTCTAATATCAAAATAAAACTGAACAACTCAAAATTGAAAAAAAAAAACATTCTTCAAAAAGTTCTCTTCAGTATAACGGATAAATAAAATAATGTTAGGTAAAATTAAAAAGTCAAAGCCTTCTTGCACTGGATGTGCTGGTTACGGCCTCATTGCCAGCTTCAGTCATGTCCTCATCTCATATATAAAGAGCCCGGTCTCATAAAAATACATATAAATAGTATGCCAAATAAAAACAGAAAATCGTGGTATTGATACGCAAAAAATGACTTTGGCGTGCATATGATACGCACGTGTTTGGCGTGCATATAATACATAATTTGTTGGCGTGCATATGATACGCAGTTTTCACGTACATATGATATACATTTACCCCACAACCCTAATCCTACCCATTGCGTATCATATGTATGCCAAAGTCAATTTCTGCATATAAACAGTACGCCAAATCAAAGCATAAACTTGTGCTATTGATACACACTTTCACGACATCGGGTTGTATATAAAACACCTGTGATTCACAACTACTCCCATTCTCATAAAGTAGCCTTGTTGACAAGTTTGGGTAAGAGCAAAATGCACAAGATATAATACTTTCAGTGCCCTGTAGTTGGCAACATCACTTTTGTAGCCGAAAAAACTGCTGCAGAAAAAGCTAGGTGCCATGCAAAATGTAATGTGTAATTGCAACCCTCACTACAAATGTAGTGGAGTAAAGAGTACAGATGCTTATTCAAAAATGTAGTGAAGTAGAGAGTAAAAGTTACTAATATCTTTGAACTGCAGAGTATCCAAAAAGAGACTCAAGTACAGTAATTAATTACATTTACTCAAATACTTTATACCCCTGGCCCTGGGACCATTTTATGGTGTTCAGTTCTTTTTTGGTTTTGGAGCTTGGATGTAAAAACAGATGTGTAAAGACTCTCCAATACTCTACTTTTGTATTCTACTAAATATACATGTTCGAAACAGCATGAAGGGTGAATGAAAAAATAAGAGACTTTCATTTTGGTCAACTTTTCCTTTAGAGATGCTGGCTGGCAACTAGAACTATAAAGTTTTTGAGATCCCCTACCAGCACTGTGCCCTTGAACAAGGAACATAACCCCAGGATGCTCCCTGCAGCGAATGGACTATAAGCAGCTGCTAAATAGCAGATATCCTAACCTTAATCAAATACTGAACTACCAAGGGCACATGCTAACTTTTTAGTTGAAAAACTGATTTCAGATAACTAATGACAGTGCACAGAGTTTCACTCACCTGTTTAATGGCATGCAGCAGCTTTCCATAGCAGAAGACAATGACCAGGAAGGGGACAATCAGGCAAAAAATAAAGAGACAAATGATGTAAGAGATGTTATTGGCTGTCTTGGTTGTCCAGTCTACAGAGCAGGTGGTCCCATGGCCTTCTGGGCCATAGCGGCTCCAACCAAACAGAGGGGGCAGAGTCCAGATTAAAGAGTAGACCCAGGACATCACCACCCCACCGGCCACCTTCTTATAGTTGGTGGCATCAGCCTCCGTGGAGCCCATCATTGTACAGTAGCGTTCGTATGATAACACGGCCAGCGAGATAAGTGACACAATGCCTGCAGAAAAGATAAAGACATTTTTCAATAATGTTATAATATGATTTAAGTTTAAATAATCAAATGTGTCATTCCATTACGAAAAGACTGCTCACATGGAGTTCAGTAATAGGTATTTTTTAAACAGGCATAGAAAAGTGTAGCGAATCAGCTCATGGGGAAATATGAAATTTTCCCTGCTTCGCATTCCATTAGGTCGTAAATGTATCTGGTGTCAGGGTTGCCATGGTAACCAGGGTCCTGGGCCCTGTTCACAGACAACTTGGCACCCAGTATGTTTATTGGGTGAGGGGTCTGTGAACGTTTGTTAATCTAATGAATAATTGATTCGTTAAATCAAATGAAAAATGGTGTGTCTGATTGGTCCAGACGCTACAAAAGTCATTCAGAAGGGCAGAACTCATGTCCTATTAATTCAAGACTGGCACTGACTGATAAACAGCAGCTCTGATGCACATAAGAAAGTACTTTTGCAGAGTTCAGTTGAGTTGCCTGAGATGTAAGCCTTTGATTCTTTGATTCTGCCATACTCTTTATTTGTTTTGCAGTTTTAGGTGCAAGTGATCTACAAGTCAGCTCTTAAAGCTAAAGTGTGTAATTTATGTACCACTCGCCTTGTCTTCTGTCTTCCATTGACTCTACAAACAGCAGAATGTTTTGATAGCACCACAGAGGCAAAGTGTTTATGTCAAGGAAGTAAATTCAAATATCTGAGATTCAGCTTATACCTCATATTGAATTTCTATTATCAGTGAAGTGGACAGAAGTAGTGTGTAATTTGAACCTTGAAGCCTAGGACTGGCCTGTCAAAAATCTTGGGATTAGCTAAAATTCCATAATATCTTGTGCCATTTTTCCATTTTCCATCATTAATCAAATTAATGGACAAGAATGTGTACATAACTAATGCATTGTATTTTTAAATCAGATTATGTAAATCTTAAATCTTTACATTTTAATACATTTTAATTAGCAAAGATCCTATACAATTAATGAAGTAATCTATGTGCACATCTGTTAGTGTCGAACACTTTAATTTCTAAGTCCGTCAACCCAGACCAGAGATACTTTGATGTCTTCATAACAATTAAATCTCAGTGGCTTGTTCATTATTTTTCAGCATCAAGTCCCCCACAATACCACCATTAATTCTTGTGAGTATTAGGGGAGGCCAACATTCAGACCTGTGGACACTGAGTTCAGCTGACTGTGTGATGGTTTGATAGGGAGGGCGTATGACATAAACTGAAGTACCCAGTTCAAGGGCATGACCGCAATGAAGCTCACCCGAAATCTAATCCTTCTACAGCCCGATTGCTGATCCATTAACTAAACCACTAGACCATGCCACATATACCAAATAAACCCAGCTTTGAGAATGTAGGAAAACATCTTGGTCTTTAGGTCTCTAGATGCTAGCATGGTTATTTGACACCTTAAGGGGATAGTTCACCCAACAATTTAAGTTCTGTCATAATACACTCCAGGCCCGGCTCCAGAATCAAATCACTGAGGGTGCTTTTTAAATTAGTGAGGTTGCTCTAACCTAAATATATATATGCTCCGTTTATAATCATCACCGTTCATCGCGATCTCACATAGTTACGTTATAATCAATGAAGTTCTCTACGCTGCACAATGAATCTCTTACCTACATTGTGTTGACACTTTGTTATAATGAGATGATTAGTGCTGAACACAACACCTGCACAAAAACTCCAGCGATTCTAGTGGTGAGTGGATTCCTCTGGATGCCTCTGATTGGCTGTTGGGTTCAAGAAATCAACAGATATGTCTGTGATTGGCTACACTGGTCAACGTTCTTCTGTGAAACGTTCTTCTTTTTGTTCTTCTGTGAAATATTAAAGATGTTTTGAACATTAAAGTTTTTATGTATATAATGAAAGTCAGTGATGCCCAAAACAACATTGGTCCCCACTGACAATGGGGAAAAAAGAAAGAAAAACATATTACAAATTTTAAACAACTTTTATTAACATATTATAAACATCTTTTTACAAAAAATGCATATATGTATACACACACACATGATTGATTGGTACAATACATGTGTAATGTATTACTTTTTATATTACTATTGTAATATTTATCATGCTCAGCAACCACAGCATTATTAACCATATTAATAACACATTTAATACACATTAATTTAATTTCTTCGAAGTTAAGGAGAGATGTAACTCACATTTTGATGCACTACAAGGTCAGACTTTTTAAAGTGTTCCTCTGGGATCAGTGCTCAAGAACACAGCCCTGTAGTATGAAATTACTTTTTGATTACTTTCTTCAAATTGAATCCATATGAAACCAACAGTCATAAACATTTTATGAGACATGAGGCCTTTTTTGCTTATTTTAATGATAAATTGTCCACATAACATCTCAGAGGAGATTAATCAGATATAGTAAATATCTGAAAAATTGCATAGGATCTCAAGCCATACTGAGGTGGATTCAAAATGTAATATTATGTCTATTTTAAGCTGCCAAGGGGTGATTTTCCCAAAAACAAAGCAATCAAATGTGATTTGATTGCTTGCTCTCTTGCTCTGCTGCATTCACTGGCAGCCTTGCGATGCCAAAAAAGAAAAGCAATCTCTGCTCAAAAGAGACTTACTGGAGAATATAACTATAGAGATCCTTCTCTAGACATACTGTAAAACAAAGCAGTCTGAGGTTCTAGCATGGTTAGGCTATCTCTATCTGATCTGATCAAATGCAAAATAAATAAATAAATAAATAAAATACACATAAAAAAACACAAAACAAATAAGATTAATTTAAAAACAAAACCTGCACGTTTTACTGCTAAACTTATTTATAGGGCATTAATATTTATAGGGCTTTTACATTTGAAATAATTAACCCTGGGTCAGTCTATACCCCAGGTAAATGGAATCCTGGGTTATCTTGCTTCATGTTTCATACTGCTTATACTTTACCCAGGGTTAAAAGTTAACCTTGGATATTCATAAACTGATGTTTTACACTGTGCATTGCTAAACCCCAGGTTAATGTTCTTATTTGCATATTTGCAGTGTTACTGTCATTGATTTGACGAATGCAGCGCGCAATGTGCCAAATAATACACTCCTAAAAATAAAGGTGCTTAAAAGGTTCTTCACAGCGATGCCATAGAAGAACCATTTTTGGTTCCACAAAGAACCATTCAGTCAAAGGTTCTTTAAAGAACCATCTCTTTCTTAACTTTTTATAATATTTTGTGAAACAGAAAGGTTCTTCAGATGTTAAAGGTTCTTTATGGAACTATTTAGACAAAAAAGGTTCCTCTATAGCATCGTGAAGCACCTTTATTTTTAAGAGTGTATGAATTGTGATGCAATACTATTCGTACCCTCTTAAGTCTAAAACATCATATAAGAAAACAAATAATTTCACAAGTCATGCAGACAGACGCTTTTGGCAATAGTTACTATGACAAATACTAAGTGGATTGATAGTAGTGGATTGATGTATGTGGCTGCATGTTGATGACATTAATATCAGTGTTCCTGATTGAACGACAGATAATTTCTTTAAAAGCAAATATACATCTTCAACATCAATGTGTTATTATCTTCACAATTGTATGTCCTTCTAATGTAATTAATGTTTATGAGTTCTGGAAACACAGTGGTGACTGGTGTGATTCGAAGTGATAAATTACTCTAAGACACTATGCAGTTCTGAAAATTAACAGAGAAATGTATATCTCTCTATTACAACCTCACTTTCTAACCAAAAAGGTATTTTGCATCACTAAACTCACAGAGGTGCTGATAGTTATCAAACCCAAAGGCTGAGGTGAGCCTGACATGCTATGGTCTGCTGATAGGTCAGTGTGAATGTCTCAGATTTGGTCACATAGACAAGGAAAGGATAAGAGAATCTTTTAACCAATGCTCATGATTTCTTTGTTTGGCACTCTGCTTTTTCTAGCATTTTAATTTTTCCTTATACCTCTTATCTCTCTTTCTCAGCTAATATTCCATGTACACATTAATTAACTGTCTAATATCTAATTATATATATCTTCTAAAATGAAAATCATTGAAACAGTAACACACAAATTTGTAACTATGTCAAGTAAATGACCCAAAACAGTATTTTATTTCCTGTAAGTTTTGAATTCATGCATCACTAAAACAACAATATAAGTAATACAAGTTAACATGCTAGTCAAATGACATCAATTAAACATGGTGAGAGGAACATCATGAAATCTTTGAATTGTAAAAACATCAAATGCTTCATGTCTCATTTCAGTTAATTTGTGATAAAGGTAGGCAAACCTTGAAAAACCTGGAAACCTTCTATCCAAGTGGTGTTTCAATCACTGAGCTATTGACTGAGAATCACATCATTTGAAGGTACTAAATTTACTTGGGCATGAAATTTGCTGCCTCCAGCGAGAACCTTCAGACTCATCTGCAGTTATAAGCTGCAATTCTGTCTGTGTACTGAAACCGGTGTGGACTGTGTCTTTGTTTGTTTTTGTTTGGTTGTTTGTTTCCTGGATGTAAAAAACTATTTAAAACTGCATTTCTATGCAATTCATTAAAACATTAAGAGCTTAAACACATCTGTGCAATGACTAGCCTAACATGTTTTCACTTTTCTGAATTAAAGTCATGATATTTAGATAAGTCAAAATAATTTAGATTTGGACATATTTGACAAATTAAATGTTTATACTATAGGTGCTGGTATACACTTTTATTATTATTATTTGTTTTAGTTTTTAAATATTACTAATATTTGAAAAACGTTTTGGCACTAATTCAAAGCCACTGAATGTTACAATTTTGGCAGAAAACTGTTTTTTATTATTATTATTATTATATTTATACATAGTTTTTAAAAGTGTATGAAACTAGCATGAATAGAAAGATGACATTTTTAAGAACTTGGCACTTGTCTTTTAAACTACAGTTTAAAAAGCATCTCGGATGTGGTTTATTTTATATTATGCACAAGCTGCTGCAGCACAAAGATGCCATATAAGTTTAGTTATCGCTACACGTTAAGCTAAGCTTGCAAATGAAGACACAATTGGATACTTCAGGTACTTGTGATTAATAGGGGTTTTGATCATTTGAATGATTCATTCCAGTTGAGAACAAATTCAAACTAGTCTTTAGGCTACTGCATACAAAAGCATAACTGATGAACTGAATAACGCATAGCCTACTGCAGGTGTAGAAAGACAGTTTATTCTGCAAAACACTCACCTAACAACGAGTTGGCAAAGCCGTACCACACACATCCAGTGTCGCCGATGAGCCATCGCCCTTGAGTGCTCGCCGCGAAGCTGAACGGCGTGCCCAACACGCAAACCAGGAGATCACTCAAGCAAATATTCACCAACAAAAAGTTGATGGGGGACCGCAGAATCTTGTAGCGGCAGAAGAGCACGAGAACTAGAAGGTTGTTGAGGAATCCGAAAGTGCCGATGAAGCCCAAGGTCACCGCCACGAGCAGGTGGCCGGTGGGACTGAGGTTGCGATAGGAGGAGGACGCCTCCAAATGTTCCTCGACTGCACTGAGGCACAGCGCGCTGTTCGCCCTCCTGCAACTGATCACACTCAAGTTGGACGCAATCATCGCAATCCGTTCTGAGGACACATTGAACAAAAGTCACTGCATTGTTTTCTGGGGGAAAGCAAAACATTTAATGTGCTGTGGCGTTTTGACAACAGACTGCGATCCATAGAGATGATAGTTATTTGGAGTAGAGTTTAAGTGTTGGATGATATGCACGACTATTTTTTTTTTTCAATTGCTGAACTGTTGCTCGGTTCATCGGTTCAAAAGTGGGAATAACGTTTGGCGTCCCTTTGCTCCACCGTGTGGTGATTACAATCCTCATATGCGCTGGAACTGTACTGTGTTGATGTTAGTGTACCTCCTTCTCAGCTGACGTCTAAAAGTCCGTCTGCTCTAGCCTACTGAGGATTACTGGGCGCAACATCCAGGTTAAGATGACAAAACCTCTGCAGCGCAGCTTCTCCGTCTCTGTTCTGTCGCACGATATATTAAACGGTTGGTAAAACGTTTATCTCTTGGAGAATGCTCACTGGGGAAAGTCTGAAATTCCCTTTTTATTATTCGAATTACTCAAACCATTGTTCATACGTTTTAGCGCTGTCCATGGTGCTCAGTGTTTATGTAAGCGTCGACTTGTTTGAAGAAGTTTTATACGACAAAAAAAAATTTTTTTCGAATTAAAAAAGTTTTAATTCGCACCCTAATTCTATACAAGTGTTTTTCTGCTCAAGAGTCCCTCGTTGTCCAAGACATTAATTGAATAATCCTGTGAATTTCCCATCTGATAGAATAGCATTTCAATTGAGCTTGTCAGCTCATAGCCTGTTGGCGTTGAATATGCTAATATATATAGGCTGTTGAAATTACTTTGTAGTCTAGAGCAAAGTTTGCACATAACCCCATCAGATTCCGTTTCAATACCGTTGTCCAACCACTGTGATTTTCTGGGTTGCTTACAATTCTATTTATTTCTCACTCTGGATATCAGAGAAATGTATGAATGGCTGTAAATTCGCCCTGACTAAACAGATGCGCGTGCACAACACATTGACTTGAAAGACAAAGGGCGGAGGGGGGATTGTCAACCCTCTGTATTGATCTTAGGAAAAGAGCCGGTTTAAATGCATCCTAGGCTGCTGAGGGCTTTGTTTGATTTCAGAGTGATGTGGGAGAAGGCAAAGAAAACTCAGAGAAACATGAGAACATTGTAATTTTTTTTATTTTAAATGTTAATTTGAGTGTTTCACAATGCAAAATTCAACAGTAAGTAAACATGGACTGTGAAATGTAATTTATTATTTGCAGAGGTGTATATATCTCATAGGGGAACACATGGGTAAATTGAGCTATTAACTGAGTGGAACATTGGATGTGTTGTATATTTCATTAATTAATGATCCTCAGGTTCTTGGGGCTAGTAAAATACTTATTGAGTAAAAGTAAGTAAAATATATATATATCTTTTTTTTTTTTTTTTTGTGAAGCTCAAAGAAAAATTTAATGAGATTCTGCATAGAAATTGCAGAATCACTCCATCTCTGCAAGGTCTAGAAGTGAAATGTCCTTCTTTTCCAATGAATTTAGAGTGTTGTGAGATCTAATTAGTTCTCCTGCGACACTAGCACCCGCTGTTATAGTCCCATAGAGAATAATCATTTCTCAATACACACCTCATAAAATAAGTTCATGCTAGTTAAAGGGATTTCCAGTCAATACACAGGGCAATTGAAAATGCTGTGCAAGTATTACATTTTTTTTTTTGCAAATTTGCATATGCACAAAAAGAGGAAAAAGTGCTCTATTGTTTGGCTTGTTAAACCCCATCTCATGCTGTAATCTTCTAGTTCAGTTGGATGGAAAATAAGAGCAGTTACACAAATCTGCAACTGCACAATGTCCTATACTGTAGCTAATTGGACCAATGTTCTGTCTCACTCAGGGTGCAGTTCAATTTGTATACTATAAAAATGTGGATATGGTTGCTGAATGAATAATGCTGTAGCCAAAAATTAACAAGGTAGTTTAGGATCATGTCTCCGGCAACTGCAGGAGCTACTCCTGAATGCATTAATCTAGTGAATAACCTCTAGTGAACACAGAAAATGCAAATTGTACAAAAGTACATTATACATGCAAGTAAACTGTAACAAATATACTTTTTCACACACACAAACACACACGTTTGTTTCTGTGACTTGTGGGGACTTTCCATATAGACTTCTACTTTTTTACTGACCAAACTATATTTTCTATCCCCTAAACCTAAACCTACCCCTTACAGAAAACCTGTTTGCATTGTTACACTTTCAGATTAACATCATTTACTATTTTTAATTATTTTTTTTAATCAAATCTGGATAGCGTAACAGTAGAGGGACTTCATTGAAGGGCACCACCAACTTTGCGATGACATCCACTTTTCAATATTGCAATTATTAATATAAATAAAATGTGTTTGTAACTAAAATACCATCAAAATCCTGTATGCATCAATTAATACATCCATCTATTGAGCATTTGAATGCACTGATCTTAAAACATCTACAGAATTGCAAATGCTTTTGCATACAGCATGTTGTTCTGAGATCAAATTTATGTGCTTTCTCACTCACTGGAAGCAACATGAGAGTCCTCACTGATCATCCTTAGAGGAAATACTGTTATGCTTCAAATCATACATTTCAGTCTCTACTTAAGCCAGACTGTTTACCTTCAAGTCAACAACATCTCTCAGCTTGAAGGATTAATGATGTCCACGAATGCTAGAGGCTGAGACAGATATATGTGAGTGTCAGTGGAGTGATTCACATTGTGTGGGCTGCATGGAATGTGAAGAGTCATAATTTATCCATTCAAAGAGCCCACTGTGGTGAGCATCTTGTCATGCAATAAACTCAAAAGCTATTTTACTTGATGCTAATAAAGAACAAGACAAAACCCCTGCCAGAGTTACACAATATAGGTAAAATACTAGTTGAAGTTCCCTGTTGTGAACAGGCTAGCATGCAGTTCATTCATAAATAGGGTGACCAGATTTCTCATGGTGGAATATGGGACAGGTGGGCAATATAACCACGATATGAGAAATTTTTATT
>NW_015548206.1:621206-631549 GCF_001515605.1 Sinocyclocheilus anshuiensis | reverse complement strand
TAAAGGGAGATGGACCATAAAATTGAAGAGTTTGCGAGCCATTTACCTTATGTTGTGCCTGCAATTAGAGCACTGCAACATGCGTGGAAATAGCTTGTGTAGTTCAACTAATTAACCAGGCAGGGAATGTACTGCAGAAATTGGCCATTTGAGTTGAGCTGTGTTCTTCTGTTGCCTGATCTATGTCAGTCAATTTATTTTCAAATGGTATGTGATAGGTGTTTCCAAGTATGTGTATGTGTATGTGTATGTGTATGTACTACACAATGGTTTTTGTATGCTATGAGTTTGAAACCAAAATGCTCATCTTAGACCTTTTTCTTTACTTTTATTAATGGCTCCACAGTATAATCTTGACTAGCCTATAAGATCTGATGCTGAACATACTGTCACAGGACAGAAGAGAAAGTCGGGCACATTGTCAAGACAAAACTGGCAGTATACTTCATAAATGGAGGTGGAGCACACAACATTAATACCCTCATGCTGTGTCTCACCAACCTTCTCACCTCTTTCCCCATAGGGAGCCAGCATATCCTTTACTCCTGTCAACGACCTTGAGTTGCCCACCCTGGTGACTAAATTTAATATGCTACTAGTAGGGTACACAAACCAACTGCCACAAAGGCATATATTTCATGTTTCTCAACACATCTGTACACTAAAGGTTAAAAGTCATCAGTTTTTATGTGTAGTTTGTTTGTCTATTAAACAGATGGCCAGAACGTGCTAGCTTTCTATGCAAATTTTAAGTCACCTTCAGAAGATTTATTTTATGCCAGAATTTGAGTCCATCACTGTCTCCACTACATTTGGACAAATATGCAAAATGAAACATTGGCTGCATACTTGTTGTTACTTATCATCAAAGAAATTACTGTCAAGGTAACACATCATTAAGGCCTTGATAACTACAGTACAGCATGAAGAATGTATGGGTTGTCAATATAGAGAGTGGTGTTGAGCCAGCCTTTAATTTTAAGGCCAAGATCTCATTTTGCAAACATGACGGACTTGATAATGGCTAGTGTACTGAAGTGGTCTGCTGTACTTAGTGAGCTCGCTATGATTCGTGAAGTGCCACAACAGGGATATAATTACCTCTCTGTTTACACTAAACTGCGCATATACCTGGAACCAACACAGAGATATTGAAAAGAGATTGTACTGGTTGACAAACAAATTAGTGAGAATCAACACTATAAGATATAGCTCATTAAACACACACTGGTCTTTAATGGAGGCTTTAGTTTTTAGGCTTTAGAGCAATGTAGTCACAATTTTATCAGATAAATCATTAAAAACTCATGACCCAAAATTGGTATGTCAGATATGGGAAACAACGTGTGCAGTGTTGTGGGGGCTTCAGGACCACGATTGAGAAAGAAACACTGATCTATCCAACTTATTTGTCAACGAAATTAAGGTATTTCCTGTGAATTAACTAAAAACCTGAGAACTTTTTTTTTTAAATGTATATCTATAAAACTATTTATATTATATTACTTTGTCATTAAATTACAATTGCAATTGTAAATAAAACTGCAATATACACCTCTCCTTCCCCTCTTCCTTTGCCTGACCTGACCAGACATGACAACGATCATCATTGTTACGGAGTAATCAGAACATGAGACATGCGGATCCATGTGCAAGGCTTTATTACAAAGGCGTGGTCAAAAAACAGGCAAGGGTCAGACAACAACACAGGTACATCTCAGGCAAGGCAGAGTATTCCTAGGGCAGGCGAGGGTCAACAATCGGCGAACGTAATCCAGAGGGCAAGGCAAACAGGTAATCCACAAACAGGCGGTAGTCCAGTAAAGGGGCAAACAGAGTCCAAACGATAAGGCGAGAGAAATCCAAGGCAGGCAGAGAGTCAGGCAACCAGGCAATCAAATAACACAATGAGGCAAGATTAGACTAGAACTAGGAACAAATACAAGACTAGGAAAAGAGCTCCGTAACATTGCTATCACGTGAGAGATAGGAAGTACATGGCTTATGTAGGGTGTGTGATTGGCAGCAGCTGTGTGTGTAATCAGTGCAATGGATGCTGGGATATGTATTCCGGGATGACATGCAACAGTTTGTGTAGTGTGAGAGTCAATGTAACGGAAGTGTGACCTCTGGTGGCAATTGGACGGAAGTCCATGGACAGGATTCGTGACATAGCCATAGCCAGAGTGACATAGCCAGAATGGGGCCGGAAGAGCAGGTGGAGCTGAGGACCACCACAGCTGAGCAGATGGGTCCGAAGATCCCCACAGCGGAGCAGAAGACGACCAGAGTAGGACAGAAGACCACCAGGCCGGAGCAGAAGACCACCACGGAGGAGCCGAAGACCACCAGGCCGGAGCAGACAGAGCAGAAGACCAGATAATTCAGGAACAGATTCATGGGTTGACACTGTGTGGACAGACCGTTCATTATTTAACTCCCTGACTGAGACTGGCAAGACAGATAGTTCAGAATTGGACACGCGTGGGGAAACAATCTTTATAGCAGTGACAGGGTTAACGGGAAGGACATGGGGTGCATTAATAGTTTCTGGGTTCATGACAGGCAGGGTTAAGGGTTCAAAGGCAGAGGTTTTGGCTGTGACAGACAGTTCACAATCAACCCCCATGGCTGGTTCAGAACAGGACGAGAGTTCAGAGATGGCCTTCTCGGCTGGAACAGAACAGGCAGAGAGTTCATAGGCGGCCTCCTTGGCCGGAACAGGACAGGTAGAGAATTCATAGGCGGCCTCCTTGGCCGGAACAGGACAATCAGAGAGTTCATAGATAGCCTCCTTGGCCGGAACAGAACAGGCAGAGAGTTCATAGGCAGCCTCCTTGGCCGGAACAGGACAGGCAGAGAGTTCATAGGCGGCCTCCTTGTCCGGAACAGGACAGGCTGAGAGTTCATAGGCGGCCTCCTTAACCAGAACAGGACAGGCAGAGAATTCACAGATGGATACCACTGACACCTCTGGAGGTTCTGCAGCGGTTGCCGCCACCTCTGGAGGTTCTACAGCAGTAACATCAGGAAACAGGGAGAAGTCAGTAACGGTCTCTTCGACCGCAACACGACAGGCTGAGAGTGCATCGCTAGGTGCCACCACCACGCAAGGAGCTGAAGCGAGTGCCTCCACCTCAGGAGGTTCTGTGGTGGTGTATGCAGCTCAAACACACCATAAAGCGATCCCCATCAAGGGAAGCGCTTCAGACAGGGGAATCAGTTCAGGAACAGGAGGGCTAGAGTGAGTGGGTTTGGGGATACCAGCTGCGTGTGCAGACACCAGCGGTGCATCCCTCACACTGGATAAAAGACTGGGATACCGAAGGACTGACCTTGATAATCTGGGTGCAGCAGATATGACGTGACAAGACTCTGGATGATCAGTTGTGACGTGACAAGACTCTGGAAGATCAGCTGTGATGTGACGTGACTCTGGATGATCAGCTGTGATGTGACGTGACTCTGGATGATCAGCTGTGATGTGACGTGACTCTGGATGATCAGCTGTGATGTGACGTGACTCTGGATGATCAGCTGTGATGTGACGTGACTCTGGATGATCAGCTGTGATGTGACGTGACTCTGGATGATCAGCTGTGATGTGACGTGACTCTGGATGATCAGCTGTGATGTGACGTGATTTTGGATGAACAGCTGTGATGTGACGTGACTCTGGATAATCAGCTGAAACGTGACGTGACTCTGGAAGATCAGCTGTGACGTGACTCTGGACAAACTGCTGAGACGTGACGAGACTCTAGAAGATCAGCTGAAATGTGACGAGGCTCTGGGAGATCAGCTGAGACGTGACGAGGCTCTGGAAGATCAGCTGTGATGTGACTTGACTCAGGAAGTTCAGCTGTGACTTGACTTGACTCATGAAGATCAGCTGTGACTTGACTTGACTCAGGAAGTTCAGCTGTGACTTGACTTGACTCAGGAAAATCAGCTGTGACTTGACTCATGACGATCAACTGTGACTTGACTCATGAAGATCCACTGTGACTTGACTTGATTAATGAAGATCAACCGTGACTTGACTAGACTCATGAATATCAGCTGTGACTTGACTTGACTCTAGAAGATCAGCGGGGATGTGACTTGGCTAATGAAGATCAGCGGGGATGTGACTTGGCTAATGAAGATCATCTGTGATGTGACTTGACTCATGAAGGTCAGCGGTGGCTTGACTTGACACAGGGATGGCAGCAATGACATGACGGGGTGTTGTTGTGGCTGCCATTTTGCAAACGGGCTCCGCTGTCGCCGCCATTTTGTGAGCGTGCTCTAGTGCGGCCATTATACGAGCGGACACAGTGTTGTGTTCCTCCACGACACCCACAGTGAACGATGAACCAACAGTCAACAAAGCATAATCCATAAATTGAACGAGTGACGAACAAGGACCCTCCTGAGTCACTCTTGACTTTAAAGGCTGGTTAAGACCATCACAGAAAAAGTTGTATTAGCTGTATTAACATACAGTCCGGTAATTCTGAGCCATTTGCCAAAGCCAAATATTCCACAATGTAACCCTTGAGTGCCCTGTGCCCTGCTTGAGCGCTAGTAGCAAAATCGCTGCGTTCATATCTGGCCAATGTTCCTTGGTGAAGCCGCTGGATCCTTGTCTGGCCGAGTATTCTGTTACGGAGTAATCAGAACATGAGACGTGCGGATCCATGTGCAAGGCTTTATTACAAAGGCGTGGTCAAAAAACGGGCAAGGGTCAGACAACAACACAGGTACATCTCAGGCAAGGCAAAGAGTATTCCTAGGGCAGGCTAGGGTCGACGATCGGTGAACGTAATCCAGAGGGCAAGGCAAACAGGTAATCCACAAACAGGCGATAGTCCAGTAAAGCAGATCAGGAAACATGGTGTTAGCTTTCACTGTTATGCTGATGATACTCAGATCTATATTTCTTCGCAGCCCGGGGAAACATACCAATTTGAAAAACTTGCGGAATGCATAGTCGATATAAAAAACTGGATGATGAGTAATTTTACTGCTAAATTCTGAAAAAACAGAGGTGTTAATTATGGGAGCTAAAAACTCTGCACATAATAACCTAGAACACTCTCTAAGACTTGATGGCTGCTCTGTCAATTCTTCGTCATCAGTTAGGAACCTAGGTGTGCTATTTGATAGCAATCTTTCCTTAGAAAGCCACGTTTCTAGCATTTGTAAAACTGCATTTTTCCATCTCAAAAATATATCTAAATTATGACCTATTCTCTCAATGTCAAATGCAGAAATGTTAATCCATGCGTTTATGACCTCAAGGTTAGATTATTGTAATGCTTTATTGGGTGGTTGTTCTGCACGCTTAATAAACAAACTCCAGCTGGTCCAAAATGCAGCAGCTAGAGTTCTTTGACTTGATTGCACAGAGACTATTTTAACTGAACTGAGCTGGATGATGACATCACTGCTGTTCAGTTGCTTTGACACAATCTGTATTGTTAAAAGTGCTATATAAATAAAGGTGACTTGACTTGACTTGAAAACTTGAAATCGCATCATATGACCCCTTTAACTTCAGATGAATAATGTTGTGCACAAAATTGGCTAAATATTATGATTATTATGGTTTGTCAAAATATTTAGATTTTGTTAATTTATTTTAATTTAGAATTTAACAGATTGCCATTTTGTTTTTTTTTTCTGAATTTAATTGTTGGATGTAGTCAAGAAGATCAAACCCCTGAGGTGGGATAGGTCAAAATACAGCCTACTTACCTATACGTCATATAAAATAGTTTATCAAACAAATTGAATCTCTCTCTCTCTCTCTCTCTCTCATACACACACACAGACACACACACACACACACACACACACACACACACAGGATTCCTGCCTCCAATGCTTATCACTTTATTTGTGAAAAGTACCAGTCATAATATCACATGAGGATCAGTGAAACAAGCTCTAGTAATTGTCACAATTAAAAGTGTAGCGTATGGACCAATCAGACACACCGTTTTTCATTAGATTTAACAAATCAATTATTCATTAGATTAACAAATAGTCACAGACTCACCCAATAAACATACAGGGTGCCAGGATGTCTGCAAACGACACCAGGCCCCTGGCTTACAGCGGATCTAAATATTTATAATTAATTATAACTAGTTATGATTAATTATTCATATTTCCCCTTTGAGCTGATTCGCTACAAAAATATAAAACTGTATAGCTCGTATGGCAAATAACACCAATGAGCAAGCTAGAGAACAGACCATAAATACTGCATACACAAAGATAAATATAGGTATAAATATAACAAAGAAAAGTTGCAGAGGATAATTGCAAAACGCCACTCGAAAACACATAACCGTAACTTTGTGTAAGGAGCTCAAAACCTGGACCCATGTCCAGTATTACAATTGTTCTTTTGAGTTATATTGATCCCTGTTTGCCAAATAAGAATACTTAAAAAAAAAAAAACAAGTTGCTGAGTGTTATATATTAGAGGATCCCTAATATTGCAAGAATCAAGTGGGAGTTATTAGATCTGATGACTGCTTAGTAGTTAAAACTTTAATTTTGCACTCAAGTGGTTTTATTGAGTCGTGTTTCTGAGGTTTCCCCAGCTAGCAGACCTAACCATCACTGAAACATTATGAAAGGTTCGGCTATTGCAAAGCCTAAAGTACATTTAGTTCAGTTTTTGTTATTTTTACATAAATCTAAATGTGTGAGTTAGTTAAGTAAATACGTTAGTCTTTGTAATTACTGTGACATCTTAAACCAGAAGGCAGTTTTAAGATTTCGTCCAATATTTCAAAAAGGACCAACCCACATTATCGCCATGACCATTTAAAGGCAAATAAATATTCACACTTTGACAAATGGGGCAACATCTCTGCTCTTTTGCTGAGCTGTGTTGTGTCATCTGGCATGAGTGAGCGACTAATGACTGTGATTGAATTTTGACTCCATCTCCCCTGTCATTTCAGTTTAGCTTAGCACTACATCCTCATTTCTTTCCCAAGGAAAAGCTTGTCATGTTCATCAGAGAATAGTCATGGAAATGACACACCTGCACACAGCAGTACTCAGACATTACATGGTTACTGGCACAGCACATACTGTATCTGAAGGAACTCAAACCACTGTTTCAGCAGAAGAACATGAGCACAGTTAAACTTTTATGACAGATACAAAAGACACTAAAAACAAAACAGAATGTGTTATTTCTCTCACAATTATCTCTACAAAAGAATCCATGTTTCCAGAGTATTAACCTGTATCTTAGAGGGAAAAGACAAGTTAGTCTTGGAATCAGCCAATAAACTACAACTGTCTGGACCATCTAAATGATTAATGACTTCATCTTTAAGCATTACCATTCTAACATGCCTCACAAAGTTGAATTAAATGTAAAATTGTACATTGTTTTCACTCATGGGTAGCAGGTGTATCACATTATTTTCTTATTTTCGCTGAATGGAGATGCCGCCATTATTTTTTTTTTCCTTATAATTGGCCAGAATTCCAGGTATGGAGCTCAAGCCATAAATGTTTAACAGGTGGTTCCTCTCATATGATATAAAAGGCATCTGTCGGATGACATCTCCCAGACCGACCGGAATGATCACAGGCCCACTAGAGCCACTGCATGAATTTTCATGGGAATATGAAGCCCCAGACAAGTATTGTGAGTGTGTGTGCACATGTGTGTGTGGAATATAAATAAGTATGTATTGAAGCTCACAACTCTGGGCAGGTGTGGAGGAGATAGGAAGGATGTGGTTAGCTTGTCTTTTGCTTGTCAGCCATGCTTAGGGTGATTTTACTGTATGGCTCCAGCATGTTAAGTACAGTTTCTGTCATCTAACCTTTTTTCACTATAACCTTCATGAACTGGAGGTTATGCCACTAGTCAAACACAAGCTGAGCACCAGAAGTGTACACACACCATGTGACATTAGGCAAATGTGTGCAGCTTAACTAAAAGCGAGAAAGATGATTCTTAGAAATGGAACATGAATGTAGCCACTTATCCAGATAACGGGAATAATGCAACATAATGAAGAGGTGGAGATGTGAAAAAGAAAAATAAATAAATAAATAAGAGCAACTTTTGAAAAAAGAAAATAGGGCACTTTCTAAATGATCTCACTGGTTTAGGGAGAAGTTTTGACTTTCACTTATTTCTCAGCACTGTGTGTGCCTCGTCTCCCGGGAGTGCAGATCTAGACATGTAGCACTCTCCTTTAAATATAATAGGGCTGCATATTCGACTGGGTCATCAGATCACCACACAGTCATTTATCAAACCGCTGCTTATTTAAATGCAGCAGCGCAGCAAGGAACAGTATAGTATCTGTATTCTGAGGGCCAGTTGTTCATGCTGAAAAAGTCTGATGCTCTACAAAAGCATTGACAAGAAATTATCTGCTCATTGTCATCCCAGCACACATTCTCATGATAAATTGAAGGTTACTCTGATAGTGTTTCTAGGGCGAGGGAAGTATAAATCATAATCCATTAGCCTAGGCATACAGAGCTAATCGTTGTGTCTGCCAAATCAATACGCAAAGTTATGTTTTCAAAATGCAATTTTACAATCAATTGCCACTGGGCATTGATAGGACTTGATGCACGCAAAAGCAATGATCCAGGGAGTGTGGTATTATTACCCCTCTGGTTCTGATATATCTTGTTCACCTAGACCTGGTTGTGGATCTCCAGGGGAAAGTGATTTTAAAAGGATTTACATCCAAACCATCGCAGAGCCATAAAGTCATCCTATGAATTTAGAACAATGCCATAGTTTTCTATTTCATGGATTGGTAAATGGGATTCTCACATCAATACCGCCTACATCCTCTACATGACAAGGCAAAGACACTAATATTCAGTATTGATTATTTCATTTCAGAAATATGAATTTTGATATGTTAAATGTTCTGCATTATGATTATTAAATTAATTATTAAATGGTCTGCATTATGATATTCAGTGAAACAATTTTTTTTTTTATCATTTAAGAGTCAAATTAGATAGGTAGATACGACCATTAAGCCTAAAAATCAGAAGTTACAAAGGACTTCCTCTTTTGAACATTTTGATAATGTTAAATGCACTTGGAAAGCAGGGGTCTTTCCTCAGGTAATACATGTGTATTCTGTTTTGTTCTGGTGTAGTTCCCTTTCGATACTACACTCGTACTGGGTCTTGCTAGACGCATATGGAAAAAAAAAAACGTTTTTCTCCTGAACTGAAGCCTTTTCATTCACGCAGTGAAACTGCATGGCCATTGGTTCGTGCAGTGTATTAAAAAAACAAACCAATGGCTATGCACGAGCCTATGGCGACGAAGCCCGCCAAGCCTGCCAAAGCCCGCCAGAATGGGCGGGTATCTGGCTATATAAGCGAGCATTCGCCACAGGATTCTCAGATTTCTTCTCCTTCAGCGATGACTACGCTCATCGCTGATCCTGAAAGCCTGCTCGCCGTTGACACGCTGTTGAGACCTCCGTGCTAGGCTGACCGGCTCTTTTTGCGCCTCAGCATCTCAGCAGTTCCAGTCCTGTTCCCCTGACGCCATCCAGCTAAAAGAGCTTATTTCTAGCAGGTAAGCCCTAAAAGAGCAAATTCTAGCGACATTGTTGCAAATGTCGTGCTGCGAGTGTGGCTCGTGCAGGGAATCTTGCACGATGCAGAAGGGCCGTGAGTGCCGTCACCTGTCTGGGCAGCCCCCACGCAGAGACTGCTCGCTCACTGAGACGGAATGCTCTTGTTGAAAGCATGAGTCTCGCCAGCAACGTTGTTGCAAATGTCGCGCTGCGAGTGTGGCTCGTGCAGGGAATCTTGCACGATGCAGAGGGCCGTGAGTTCCGTCACCTGTCTGGGCAGCCCCCACGCAGAGACTGCTCGCTCACTGAGACGGAATGCTCTTGTTGAAAGCATGAGTCTCGCCCTTCTCCACTCGCGGACTGCCTTCACTGAAGGCAACCCCGCTCTCCTGATTCTCCTCTCTCAGCGAGCCTCGGAGAGGGAAACAGCGGAGTCAGGGAATAAGGGGTTGACTGATCTCATGCCAGCACTGTGCCTGCATGCTCTCTCTCCCCGTTGCACTCGGATCCGCCGCAGAAGGGCAGTGAGCTGCGCTGTTACTGAGACAGAATGCTCATTCAGAGCATGAGTCTCGCTCTCGCGGACTGCCTTTCACTGAAGGCAGCCCCGCTCTCCCATTTCTCCTCTCTCAGCAAGCCTCAGAGAGAGAAACGGCAAAGCCTGGGAACTAAGCAACCGGGTCTGAGTGATCTCACGCCGACACAGAGCCTGCGTACTCGCTCTCCCCGCTGCGCTTTGATCCGTGTCTTGCA
>NW_015548206.1:620200-620660 GCF_001515605.1 Sinocyclocheilus anshuiensis | reverse complement strand
CAGTCTGCCCCGCCTCCCCGCTCTCATGTTTCTCTCCTCCCAGTTACCTCGGAGGAAGCAACGGCGAGCTCACAGATTGAGCAATCAGGCAGAGCAATTTCATGCTGACACACATCAGGTGTGCTTAATCTGCCAGTGTGTGTTACACGTGAGAATCAGTGCTCCTCGTTCACGAGCAGCTTAATCCTCCTGGGCAGATAAAAGCAAAACGCTGGCAGCTTCGCATTTGTGTGTGCGTCACTGAGCCCCGCCTCCCCCGCTCTTGTGTTTCTCTCCTCCCAGTTACTCGGAGGAAGAAATGGCGAACTCGCGGGGATGAGCGATCAGGCATGACTGATTTAACGCCGGCAAGCCTCAGCATGCATCACTCTCCACACAGCTCTTTGATCCGCCAGTGTGTTTACATGTGAGGATCGGAGCAGAAACGCTGTCACCAATGATTCAATATCGCTGACAGCTT
>NW_015548206.1:618473-620121 GCF_001515605.1 Sinocyclocheilus anshuiensis | reverse complement strand
AGCCCCCGCATGCATCACTCTCCACGCAGCTCTTTGATCTGCCAGTGTGTTTACACGTGGGGATCGGCGCCCCTCGTTGTCGAGCAGCTCAATCCTCCTGGGCAGTCTGGAGCAGAACGCTGTCACCAATGATTCAATATCGCTGACAGCTTTGTATTTGAACGTGCCTCTCGCCTGGGCCACGCCCACGCTGAGGCTGCGCTGCTGAGACAGACCGCTCTTACAACGAGAGCTCATGTCTCGCTCTGCTTTGCTCGCGGCTCGATTTCTTCAATAAAGATGGCCCCGCCTCTCCCCTTATCCGCTACGAGCGGATTTGAGAGAATGAGCGCAGCATTTTTGATCTGCCAGAGTGTTTAAACATAAAGATCATCAAAACTCCTCTTCTAATGAGTGGTTTGATCTTTTTAGGTGGATTAAAAGAGAATGCTGTCACTAATGATTATTATCACTGACAGCTTAAAATTGAATGCGTCTGTGCCATGCCCACGCTGAGGCTGCGCACACGGGGGCTGACTGCTCTGCTATGAGAGCATTAAGTCTAGAGAAGCATTTTTTGAAAGCATTTTCAGGGAAAGCAAATTTCTGAGTGTGGGGTCCCCATACGGAGACCAGCCTCTCAATTTAATCCAACCCCTTGTCACACGGGCTGAGGCCTGTTGGGCCATCCCTGTAGTGCCAATCTGGGTGTTGGAGATAATAAAACGAGGTTATTCACTGCAATTAGCTTGAATACCCCACGATTCAGCTGTGTGGTTCCCACCCCAGCTTAGAGCAAAGATGCACACGTCCAGCGCTCAGAGGTGGCGATAGGAGCTGTAGAAACTGTTCCCCCAGCTCAGAGCGAGTCAGGCTTCCACAGCCACTACTTCCTCATCCCCAAAATGGATGGTGGCCTCCGGCCCATCCTCCATCTCAGACACCTGAATCACGCCCTCATGAAAAGGTTGTTCAGGATGACTATGCTGAAACAGATCCTTGCGCGAATTCGCTCAGGGGACTGGTTCTTTTCGCTGGATGCATACTTTCTGGCCCCCCGCACTTTTACGAAGTGCATGGACGCGGCTCTCTCCCCTCTGAGACAGATGGGAATCCGCATTCTCAATTACCTCGACGACTGGCTCGTTCTGGCCCAGTCAGAGGCAGAATTAATATCACACAGGACCCTCCTCCTCAGCCACCTCGAGTGCCTGGGACTCAGGGTCAATTTTGCCAAGAGCCCGTTGTTCCCCAGCCAGCGAATATCGGTTCCTGGGAACAATTTTCGACTCAGCCCAAATGAGAGCTGTAGTCACGCCGGAACGGGCTCTGGCCATACGGAGGCTGGCGACCTCCTTCGAGATTGGTACCACTCGCCCTCTCTAAGCGTTTCAAATGATGCTGGGCCTCATGGCGGTGGCATCGCCAGCGTCTGTTTCGTATGCGCCGCCTTCAGTGCTGGTTGAAACCATGGGTCACAAATCAGGGTGAGTCAGGCCTGTGTAACAGCCCTTGCCCCCTGGAAGAACTCCCGCTGGATGGAACAGGGCGTGGCCATGGGGATGGTTTGCAGAAGGACAGTTGTCACGACAGACACCTCCAACTCAGTTTGGGGGCGCTGTGCGAGGGCATACCGACTTTTGGCCACTGCTCGAAGGCGGAAAAAGCG
>NW_015548206.1:613015-617652 GCF_001515605.1 Sinocyclocheilus anshuiensis | reverse complement strand
GCACGTCAAGCTGAATTAGACTTGCGTTTGGAAGTGCGCAAGCTTGAAATAGAGGCTGACAAGCAGGTGAGGCTGCGGAAGCTTGAGTTAGAGGAGGCGAAGGTTACTTCTGGCTCAGCTGTGCAGGTGAACCCAGTTCAAGTCTCTCAGAGTCCTCCGCTGGCTGATGTGTCCCAGGATACATTTGACGTGAGTAAGCACATTGCATTAGTTCCTCAATTTAGAGAAACAGAAGTAGATTCTTACTTCAGTGCGTTCGAACGTATTGCCTCCTCACTTCGATGGCCAAAAGAGGTCTGGCCTTTACTTTTGCAGTGTAGGTTGTTTGGTAAAGCACAAGAGGTTTGCTCTACTTTGTCACTAGAGAAGAGTTTGAAATACGAGTCTGTAAAATCTGCTATTCTTCGTGCATACGAGTTAGTTCCCGAGGCATATAGGCAGCGTTTCAGGGGACATAAAAAGGGCGCTACCCAAACTTTCGTCGACTTCGCAAGAGAGAAGGGAATACTATTTGATAAGTGGTGTACAGCCAGTAAAGTTAATGATTTTGATTCCTTACGAGAGCTTATTCTGTTAGAGGAGTTCAAGGGATGTTTACCTGAACGAGTTGTGGTTTACCTTAATGAACAGAAAGTCACTTCATTGTCTCATGCAGCGGTACTGGCAGATGAATTTGTTCTAACCCATAAGAATGTCTTTGTCTCTGTACACCCGGAAAAGTCACAAGCCGTTCCTTTTCAGTCGCAAATTTCGCATTCTAAATCTAGCCCGTTTAGTAATAAAGAAGATCGTGAATGCTTTTATTGTCATAAAAAAGGGCACGTGATCGCGGATTGCTTAGCTTTAAAGCTTAAGCAGCAGCCACCACCTAAAGGCGTTGGGTTTATGAAAATTCTTAACGCAGCTGAAAATGTACCTCTTGAGGAAAAACCTTGGAAATGACCTGGCAGGAGGAAAGGTAATACCTGTGTTAGAGGTGCTTGATAAGCCAGGTACATTTTGTCAGTCTGAGGTTTTGTCTGAATCTTACTCCGATGTTTTTCCCGCATGCGCCGTTACTCGCGCTCAGTCGCGCAAGGTGGGTGAGGTGGATGATTTGTCCAATTCATTCATGCTTCCACTTTTGTCTGGGGATGCATCGCTAGATACGGTTCTTTCATCTGCAAAGAAAAATAATTTAAATCCAGAGGGTGCTAGTGGAAAAATGTCTGATGCAGAGATTTCAAAGGTTGGTTTTGTTTTTTTCTGTTCTTTTCTTTGGCGCCGCTTGCGTCCGTTCTTCCCTTGTGGGGGTTTTCATTTTTGGGTTGTAAATATTGTGAAATTATAGTTTTCTCTTTATTTGTTATTTTGATATTTGTTTATTATTAATATTATTATTGTTACTTGATGTTTTCCCTTTCTCTTCTTTTCTTTAATTTGTAAATAAATCACCTTCTTTGGCAGTTTTCGTGTTGCACTCCTCTTTTTGCCACCACCAATGCCACAACCATCACAACTACAAATGTTACCCCTTTTAAACCTAGACTTAAAAACAAGAGGTCGTAACAGTGTTGAAGCTACAGGGGTACTCTGGAATGATTAACCATTCCCTTATCTCAGGGAACCGAGGTTACGTTAGTAACCGAGTACGTTTTCTGTTCCTGTTTGCCTGTGTTTCTGATCCTTGATTGTTTCCAAAATTACCCATTAGTTCACACACTTCATTCTGTTTTACTTTGATTACACTCCTCTGTTATTTAAGCCCTGTTTCTCCCTTTGTTCATGGTCTGGTGTTGTTTATTTTTAATTTGTTGTGTTGCATTATCTCCTGTATTCCAGTTGAATTTATTATTAAAGATTAATAGTTTTGAATTCTCCTGTGTTGTGTCTCCTGCACTTACTACAGCCACCATACCATGACAGAATACTGGACCAAAACAACAGAACTCGCCAGCAGTGCATCTCCTCCTCCTCCCTGAACAGAGGAGTTTGCTGGAGTATGTGGGTGTGGCAATCCAGCATGGGGGCATTTCCATCACAGCCTGTGACCCAGAGCCCGGCCAGCCACCTCCCCTCTGCATGGACAGGACGCCAGAGCGCACTGCATATGGAGAGCTCGAGCATGCCTATACAGTAAATGCCTATAAAGAGGACTGAGCAAAACATTGCCCTGGAGCCCGAGCGTCACAAAACCTCTGACCAGGTGTGTGAGCCAGCAACATCGTCCATCATTGAGGAAGTACTCGAGGAGTTTGAGGGCATGGAGGGTAGCCCTGCCTACATTTCACATACCACTGAGGGTGAGCTGAACTGACCCCTGAAATTTTATGTGTTCAGAAAAGGTAATTTTTCCCATCCCCACTGATTCTGCCCAGCTCCTGTTTTCCTGCATCTCTCCTGGTTTGCCCAGCTCCTGTTCTCCTGAGTTCCCACCTGGCCTCCCTCTCCCACCTCCTCTTCCAATTTCTACCTGTTCCTCAGCCTCGCCTCTGCTAGCTCCTGTCAGTCCCTCAGCTTATCCTCAGTCTGCTACACCCTGTTGTGCGAATCCGCCTTGGGCCTTCCAGTCCTCAGCTTCACCTTGGCATGAGGATCCCCTGTCTCAGCCTCCAGCCTTTGAGCCCTGGACTCCACCTTGGCCCTCTGACTTATCAACTCCACCCTCCTCATCTCCACCATGGCCCGTCATCCCAAAGGCTCCACCGGGCTCCACTCTGCCTTGGTCAGTTGTCGACTTGCCTCCGGCATGGAATTTTCCTCATCCCTCCATTCCTCTGGCTCCTTCTTCCCTCCAGCTCCACCTTTGTCCGCAGTCGCTCCAGTTCCACCGCGGTCTTCCAGGTCCCCGTATCCACCTCAGATGTATGAGCTGTCAGCTTTGCCTTGGCCTTGCAGACCTGCTGTGTGACCCTGGCTCTCTGTCTCCTCAGATACACTTAGGTCTTCATCTCCATCGTGGGCCTCCTTCCAGGCTGTGTTGTGGGTCTCCATCCAGCTCCTTCTGCTCCTGGTTCCTCCCTGGTTTTTCCCTCTGTCATAACCACCCTGGTTGTTACCGCCATCTCCTTATCCTGGTTCCCGCCCTTCACCTGCTCCACACCCTCCTCCAGAGCCCCTCCTTTCGCAGTTGGATTGTTGTCAGCACAAGGACATCCTTTCTGGGAGGGGGCAATATGTGCACATGTATATTCAGTTTTGTTCTGTTCTGGTTTAGTTTTCTGTTCCTCTTTGCCAATGTTCCTGCTCCTTGTTTTTTTCCATTGTTAGCCATTGGTTCCCACACCTGGGGAACTTTTGAAATCTGTTTTACTTTGATTATGGTCCTCTGTTATTTAAGCCCTGTTTCTCCCATTGTCCGTGGTCCAGTATTGTTTATTTTAGTTGTTGTGTTGCATTTTCTCCTTTTATTCCTGTTGGATTCATTATTATACCAAACTTTGCTATAAGTTTGATTGCATCATATAATAATTGCTGTTAATAGTGTTCATCTTCTGTTTGATTACGTCTTTAATTGATTTTTCCGTACATTTCTGCCATATGTACATTAACTGACAGTCACCACTGATAAGCTACTACTAAATATTGTAGAAACTTAATTTCCTGTAAAGTTGCTTTGCAACGATTTGTATCATGAAAAGCTCTATACAAATAAACTTGAATTTAATTTAATTAAATTATTAAATGTGGTGACAATATTTGGCAATATTATGGACTTGACTGCACAGACACTATCAGAAGAGAACTGAGCTGAATTTCAACTGAGGCCTCTCTTTTTTCATTTTCTTTGATAGAGTACATAATGTTTATTTAACAAGGAAAATGTGACAACATTAACTATAACTAGGGCATGAATTTACATTTTATATAAAATAATAAATAAACTGTGAGGTCTTTGCCTTCTCATTTCAGAACACCACTGCATGTCACTTTTGGAGAGGTATTTTACTGAATTTGTAATAGAGAGCAGGGGAGATCGAGCTGAAGCAATCAAAAAGAGCTACAAAGGTAGAAAAAATTGCTACATATGGTTAATAGACAAGTATAGCACCAAAAGAATTATAAACATTGAAACCATGGGCACTATCATATACCCGGCGCAAGGCGCGGCGCAAGTGTTTTTGCTAGTTTCAGCCCGACACAGTTCTGATTTTCCCGTCCTGCGCCGCATTGTTTAAATAGCAAATGCATTTGTGCCCATTTGTGCGCCCAAGGGCGTGCTGGTCTGAAAACGAGGTGTGTTCAGGTGCATTGCTGGCGCATTGCTATTTTGAGGCAACTGAAATAGACTGCGCCATTGACCAACAAAAACCTAGTCTAAAGTCTGGCGCAATATTTTTTCTTTGTTATTTAAAGAACGCGTTAGTAATATGCGCCTATAGGCGGGTGCACAACGCGTGTACACTTTGCTCATTACACACACAGGGATGCGCAGCAGCACGATGAAAAATTGCATTCTGCCATGTAAATAGCGAACCCGCCATGGCGCGAGCGCAACTGGCTTTTAAAGGGAATGGGAGATGACACTCTGATTGGTTTATTGCACATTACGCCCAAAAAACACCCATTACTCATTAAGAGAATAGGGACAACCTGTTTAGACCATGCGTCCGGGTGCGCCGACCGTTTTCCCGTCGTTAAACTAGCAAAAGTGGATT
>NW_015548206.1:612181-612885 GCF_001515605.1 Sinocyclocheilus anshuiensis | reverse complement strand
ATTATCTGTGATCATTTCATTTACAATAACTGCTTTGGGTGAGTGTGATCTAATGTTTAGGAGCCCAAACTTTAAAAATTGTTTTTGTTCATTTATTTTACATTTTTCTGGTTTAATCACGATCAGATTTTTTCTAGATCCTGCATTAAATTTATATTTTGACCTCACTATTCGGGGAACAGACACAGTCTTTATAGATTGTACAGCGCAAGTACTTTTATCATTTAAGCGGGTAGAACAAAAGTCATCAGTGCAGTTATTTGAGATTTGACTTACTCGTCATATGGTGCGTAGCGTCCTGGAGATGTTGTCCGACAGGAGTTCCGCTCCGACTCTGCTGGGGTGCAGGCCATCAGCGCGAAAAAGCCTAGGACGCTCCCAGAAAAGATTCCAATTATTAACAAAGAGCAGTTTCCATTCTTTACACCATGACAATAACCATTCATTTAAAGCAAAAAGTCTACTGAACCTTTCGTGTCCTCGTCGATATGTGGGAAGCGGTCCTGACTCGATGATAGTCGACGCGGGCGATGTGCTGTGCACCGTCTCGATCAGGCTCCTGAAGTCCCTCTTCAGTGTCTCCGTCTGCCGCAGCTTGGTATCGTTAACCCCCGTGTGAAGCACGACCGCTCCGGTGCTCTCATCGCACTTCAGGATCGCGGGTATCTGTGCAGAAACATCGAGAACACGAGCACCAGGGAAAC
>NW_015548206.1:594938-612097 GCF_001515605.1 Sinocyclocheilus anshuiensis | reverse complement strand
GGAGGGGAGCGAAGCGGTTCCGGGTGGAGATCTCGAAGACCGGAGGCAGCGGAGGGGGAGAGGTCATCGCCCGGGGCCTGGCTCGCGTCTTTTGCTACGGGTGCACCCAGGGTCCGTGGTGTCCCGACGCCGGAGTGAAGGACATCTTCTGGGTGGAAGCTGGGTCTGCCTCTCCACCAGGTCGCAGATCTGCACCAAATGCAGCTCGAACGTTTTCTCACCTGCACTCAAAGGTAGACAAACATCCGCCATTAAAGCAAGTAACAGTGAGTAAAACAATGGTAATGTGTGTGAATAGAGTATTAGCAATGTAAGCGAGATTAGCGGCAACCACGCTGGCGATGCTAACAGGCTATATGCTAATAGCGGACTCGGGAAATCAAAATAGAACTAGTGATAACAAGGCGCTCTGATTGTTTTTGTTGTAGAATACGATAGGGGATATATTCACACGTTATAGAAACGAAAATGATGGTGTATAAAATAGATTTTAAGATAAAAAATAGACGATAAAGAATTAACTTGACGGAGCTCAAACTCAAAACACACGGCACAAACAAACAGGAAGTGACATATAAAATAGGACCCCATATTTTAATACAAAAGTTGTATTACAATTATATATTTTGATTTACTCCAGAAGCAGAAAGCAAACCATGAAGACTCTGCTTAAATCACTGTTTGTGGTAACAAATTGACCAAATTTAATTTTACATTTTTCTTCAGTTTTATGAACTTAAGTTTTCCATGAAATGGTAACATTAACACGTTGTTGTTTTTTACTAGGATAATTAACAGCACAATCATATAAGTGCTGGTACACAGTTCAATTGTGATTTTATTTAATTTCTTATTTAATTGCAGATATCTAATGTTTAGCTCACAAAACTGATTTTGACTGTTGCTGTTCTGAAAAAAGAAAAATTAAGACTGTAATATATTTTCTGCAATGTTTCCAAGAGCAACCACTGCCAGCATGTTAGTTGCAACACTCCAAATATTTTCAAATGCACTTCACTGATGAAAGAGCGGAAATCTATCGATCATCTAAACATGTGCCTCTACCTCGAGTGCCAGAAAAAAAGAGAGAGTCTCATCAAAGTCACTGAGTGATAATAATTCAGACTGGCAGTGGGCTGTGCTTCCAAAAAGAGATGAAGCATGTGAGGACAGATGGATGTCTTTTTTGCAGACACAACCAAGGCTGTTAATCAAAAGACAAGAGGTCCCTATGGAACACAAGGCATTAAAGAACTCCTCCCTGAGTTCAGCCAGTCAAAGATATAGCAGCTGATGGCTAAACTGAGAAATACAGATTGCCAAACTGTCAGAGTGCCAGAAAGTCTGGTTTGAGTACTGTGGATTTGACACAAATATTAAATTGGCCAGAGTAGAGAGAAAACAATCATGTTCACTTTGTTTCAGTGAGTCCTCATTCACTGTGGTCCACTATAGTTTCCTTTTTTTTTTAATTCACAAAAACAAAAAGACATAAAAGAAATGAGTAAAGACAAGAATGTGAGTAAAGAATATGAGTACAGACAGAGTAGCTGTGTAACTGCATTTCTCAGTAATGAGGTGGCAGTGCCAGACTGTAGCTCTTTAGTAGTGAAGTTATTTTATTGACCTAACCTAACAAAGGCAAAAAAAAAAAAAAAAAAAGTAACATAGGCTACTGGAAAAACATGACTCTATATTTTAGCAAAACTCCAAAAATGCAGTTAACTATGGTTTCCAGCCAAAATGACCAATAGTGGCAGTACAACACTAACAACTGTTCCTGTTCCTGCAAATTAGTATTACAGGGGAAAATTATATATCCATATTCTGCGGTTGTAAAGCAGCTCTAACAAGAAAATATTGTCATTTTTCATCTCAAGTCATTCAACCGTAAAGTTAATTTATTATGAAACAAGTTAAGCTCAGCAACTCAAACAGAAGACAGTATCGTTATTCAGCCTCAGTTCAATGTTGATTCAGTTCAATTCAATAAGTGTTGATGTAGCAAAATTATATAAAAAATCAATTCATCTATGAAGCAGCTCTACAGAAGACAATTGTGTTTTCATCCAGTGTAATTCATTTTAAGTTTTGTTTTCATCCAATAGTGCCATGTGCAGTCAAATAATATTAATATTATGACAAAAATATCAATGAATATAAGTGTCTTTTGAACTCCAACTAAGCAAGTCAAAAGCGATAGGAGATGGCAAGGACAGAAATGGAGAAAAAAATTTCATTACTTCTTTCACCTAAATATAGCCACAGGCATGCTTTTCTAATGAGCCTGGGTTACAAAAAAGTTATATATATATATAATTTTAGAAAATAAGTAAGTAGTTGTGTCAACAACAGGTATGTGCAGTATTTTCTGTCTGCTGCGTGGAATCAGAGCTAGCGATGTCTGCTTCACAAATGAATAACTTTGGTTCGTTACAATGACTATTAAACTGGTTGGCAAAACAGGGCTGAATTCAGAACAGCATAGTAGAAACAGCTACACTGTAAAAAAAAATTATTTTTTTTTTTTCGCAAATAAAACAGTGTTCAAGTATATTTTACAAGAAAATAACATTTGTTTAAGTTTAATTAATTTTGCAGAAAGAATTATGTCTCATACAGTCAAGTCTCATACAGTATCTATATACAGTACGTGCTGAATTTATAGTATTTGCTCCAACAGGACTGGCAGACCACTGAATTGCTTTATCCCTGCGCAAAGCTGCTGACAACACAGGCATGATTATTCAGATGTGTTCCACTCACACTTTGAGACAGCCATCCTGTAAATACAAAATGAGATCCATATAATCTCCCTAAGAGGCCATTTTCTCCACTGCACAGGGCTCGTCATTGTTTTATGCTCCCTACCACTGTAGTAAGCGAAAATTTAATTGACTGTCACAAAGGGCTAAGGGCAGGGGGAGCAAAGAATTACTTGAAATTTCTATTTCACCCGTCCTCATATAGCCTCAGAGAGTTTAAATTCCTTTTGCTTAGAGTGCATTCAGTATGTCATTAAGAGCTTCTGAGGCTATATAGTAATAGCATTGTTTAAAACATTGTTTTTGTTTTTGAATGCGTTATTAAAGTGCAGTTTTTGTTAGGATTCAGACAGTTATCATTTTATTATAGATTAAATTTTACATTTTTAATAATTAAATAATTGAAAAAAATTTTTTGAGGATAATGAACCCTCTTCACAAACTGTGATAATGCATTTCCACAGTTATTAAAGGGGTCATATGTATATAATGTACATTTTATAACACTATATATGTGTTTTCTTACCTCGCCATAAAATGACAGTTTACGTTGCTGCTTGAGTGTTTCTAATACATGAGGGAGTGATGGCGAATTTTTATCTTTTTCTCTTTTGGAAATGAATGAAAACACTTCTGTGATGTTTTCTTTTGCTATTGCGGCAAATGAGAAAGCAAAAATATATATCTTTTGTAGATTCTGTTTACCTAGAATTTAACACATCTATGATGACTTCCATGTCTGAGAACCTCAGAAATGTGAAACTAATTCATTTTGCAAAAGAGTAAACTCATCTGAATGTCATCGCATAATTCACACACTGATAATGCCCCCATACAATGAATAGAAGGGAAATAGAATGGCCTGCAGAATAGATGGAACTTCTAATGGCCACATGAAATTGTATACACCTTGGCTTGTGAAAAATATGTCATTTTTGTGGTGTCCAGAATGTTTAAAAATCAGGAATTCCGAAACGAGGGGAAATTGTAACAAAAGAGGGACTGAAATATTTATAGATGACCTTCCTCTCTCAAATGCATGGTGGCATCTATGTTAGAGAGTGACATATTCCTGAGAGGGGCCATGACATTCACTGTCTTCTTAGAGAACAGCTCTATGCAAACTGACTGCCCTCATCACCTTGAACAACCACAGTTTGTATGTGACAACATTTTTTTAACCCTTTGGGTTCTTCTTCTTCTCATTATTATTATTATTATTATTATTTAATATTTCAGGGGAGACTTTTTGTGATTCAGAAGGAACAGGCTAAATTGAATGAGATCAGTTACATTCATTACATTTACTACTGATTCTGGTATATGAATGATTACCTGATAAAGCAGGTCAGGTGATGTTTTTGTCTACAACCTAATGTATAATCAGCATCACCATTCTCAGTTCTTTAATTGTCCATTCTCATCTGCCTTGATTTCTTCTTAAAGGAAAGGTTGAAAGGTGCTATGCAAGCACTGAGTATAGTCAAGTAAAGTCACTGTTATTTATATAGTGCTTTTTACAATGCAGATTGTGTCAAAGCAGCTTTACAGTATTAAACAGGGAAATAGTGTGTCGAAATAGTATGTTGTTCTCCTCCGACCAGATGAAACCAGCAGTGTAATTCTCTAGGCTGCAACAAAGTCAGATTGTGCAGAGGATTAATCTGGTTAATCGTGGTCTTGCCCCTATGGCCATCTAGCTGACGAGGTCTTCGGAGGGGATCTGTCTCTGGGGCTCATCTTAACATGGTCTCTGCTGACATTCAGGGCTGTAGAGGTCATCTCTAGGTGCTGATCCACCATCTGGTCTGGATAAAGACTGGATCCGGGTGGCTGCAGTCAGGGGTGTCATGCACTCATTATTTTTGAGGGGGCACAATAGCACTTATGTTTTATTTATTTTTTTCCTTTTTATTCAGAACATTCCCAAACGCATTAACTATATCATGAAATATCTCGATTCTCACCTTTATACATTATGTTAGTTGATCTATAGTGGGCGATGGTCAAAGTAGCCTAATAATGTAGTCTATTAACTATGCATAAAAACCTGTCTGTTTCCTTAAGTAACAGATATGGGTGTCATGCCATAACATAGTTTTAATATGACTGACTTTATATTTTTTTTATATAAATTTGAATTTAAAATTGAAAGTTAATGTGAATAAAAACATTGTAAGTTAGGCTACGTATCATAACATTTTCATTGTACAGAAAGAGAGCAAAGAACATTTTTACTGACAGTCTAGAGTTCAAGCACTCTCAAAAACTCCCATTAAAATCACTAAAGCTGTTTACACTGTGAAATGAATATCTTAATTACAGATTCATACACACATCTGCACTTTGTTGTTTCTAACTAAAGAATTCGCCAGAAAGAGGTATTCAGTCAGCGAGCGTGACGAAAACACCGGCATTTTAGCGATGACTCATCTGAACACCTCTGATTGGCCATTGCATTCATAAACTCAACAGCATCGTGTGTGTGATTGGTTATAATGCGCAGTGCTGTAAAAACGTGTCTGTCTCTGGCTCAGCGCCAGCCAGCAAACGCAGATTTGAATTTAGCAGCTGATGATATTACGCGCTGAACGATTTAATCACGCTGGTGTGATTGTATCAAATATAGAAAATATTATTGGGCTATTTTTTGTCTTTTGGAAGCTGCATTCAAAATCCACTTAGCTCACAAATCTGAGGGGGCACATGCCCCTCACTTTGAATGGGCATGACGCCTCTGGCTGCAGTGACCATCTGATCTGGATACAGTCTGGATCTGGGTTGCTACGGTGACCTCGGAATAAGAATGAAAAAGACCAATATTAGCATAGATGCCATTCTTCTAACAATGTAACAAGTACATAGGGTGTTATGGGAAGTGTTCCCGGTTCCAGTTGACCTAATTAATGCAGCCTAACAATCCTTTAACGGATTTTAATTATAAAAATGTGTTAGTGTGTTATGTGTAAGCCAGGATAAAGAGATGGGTCTTTAATCTAGAATTAAACTGACAGAGTGTGTCTGCCTCCCGAACAGTGTTAGGTAGATTGTTCCAGAGTTTGGGCGCTAAATAGGAAAAGGATCTGCCGCCCGCAGTTGATTTTGATATTCTAGGTATAATCAAATGGCCAGATTTTTGAGATCGTAGCGGACGTGAAGGACTATAATGCAATAAGAGTTTGCTCAAATAATGAGGTGCTAAACCATTCAGGGCTTTATAGGTAATTAGCAAGATTTTAAAATGTATACGATGTTTAATAGGGAGCCAATGCAGTGTTGACAGAACCAGGCTAATATGGTCATATTTCTTGGTTCTAGTAAGAACTCTAGCTGCTGCATTTAGAACCAGCTGGAATTTGTTTATTAAGCACGCAGAGCAACCACCCAATAAATCATTACAATAATCTAACCTTGAGGAAATTTAGATATATTTTTGAGATGGAAAAAGGCAGTTTTACAAATGCTTGCTATCAAAAGATTGCTATCAAATAACACACTTAGGTTCCTAACTGATGAGAATTGACAGAGCAGCCATCAAGTGTTAAACAGTATTCTAGGTTATTACATGCAGAGGTTTTTGGTCCTATAATTAACACCTCTGTTTTTTTTTTCCAGAATTTTACAGTAAGAAATTACTAGTCATCGAGTTCTTTATATCAACTATGCAATACGAAATACCTCTGTAAGAATTACAGAACCTCAGACACTTTGATCTTCTGAGACGGACAATAAACACGCAGTGCATTAACATACAGACATCTTTTTCCACATCTCACTGAAAGAAAATGCAGGAAAACGTCTCTCACATATGCATTGGTTCCTCCTCATCCCCTTCCTTCCCCTCACCCATCCTTCTCTTCACTCAGCTCACTCAGAATGGTCAATAGTAGAACAGAATGTTCTACATGAATGCAAGTGACCTTACAGTCATGTTTGGTATCATTTGAATAGTCTCGTAATAGTCATGTAATTGGCATAATACATATTTACCTGACTGATAATAAATTGTTACATTTGATTTTATTCTGTTTTACCCTGTAATTATTGACTCTAATAGATGACTTTGTATCCTTGTTACCGCATTTCCTGCGTCAGGTTACTAACGGGCTAAAATTCAGTTGAGATGGGGCATAGGGCACACCAACTGTATCTTTAGAGATCCGGCTAACACTTGGTTTTAGTTCAAGTGTACTTAGATTGTAAGGGCTTATAGGGAATTTCCATTTAGGTCAACTGGATGTTGTTCGACCAACCTAAATAGGGTGAGCCATGACCTCTGTTTATTGTAATGTTACTCTAGCTAAGAGCACATGGGAAACCATGGCATGACCATACCAAAGCTACTATCAGGGAAAGTAATGTTGGTCGGCTTATATCTATAGTAGTGGTCGTGACCTCTGAGTGTATACAAATCTATGGGGGCTAAATAAAAGATCTTTTAGAATGAGCAAGCATAGGAGCTGCCGTCTAAAGTATTAGCCAATTACATCTGTCTAATAACCAAGACTGACGAGAATGTGACCGTAAGATATGCTAACGGCCGAAGCAATATCTTTGAGCGACATGAGCACCCGAATGAACGAGTACAATAATATTAAAGAATAAATAGAATAATCAGATGTTTAGATAAATTACCCTATAAATGGTCAATATTAATTGGCATTCTAACTCAAATGCGAGGTCATAATAAAATGGAGTCAGATTTGATAGTAAAATGGAATCTGATTACAATTGAACCTAATTTTAATAACTTTGCGCATCGAAAAGACTGAACACACAGGAAACCTTTAGCCACCACTGGATAACTTCCTTAGGCCGAGTGCGTGGACCTTACACCTCTAGTTTTGTTTTCCTCCAGCTGCGCTCCATTTTCCAGACTGCTCTCTTTAGGGCGCGAGTGTGCTGATTATACCATGGTGTCTGACTGTTTTCCTTAATCTTCCTTAAGCGTAAAGAAGCAACCTTTAAAAAAGTGATAAAGTGCTAGAGTCCATAGTTTCTGTTACATCAAGTTGTTCTGAGCTACTGGATATGCTGAGATGCTGAATTGAGATCAATCAGAAAGATTATTTACAAAGCAATCTTTTGTGGTAGAAGTGATGGTTCTATCATATTTGTAACAAGGAGTTGAATTTGCAGCTTTAGCTATATGGAGTATACACGAGGCTAGATAATAATCTGAGATATCAACTCTCTGCTGCAGAATTTCAACACCATTAACATCATTTCCGTGTAAGACACTGACTATACATAAAGTGTGACATTCTTGCTCATGTTCATGCCCCTTTCATGCACTTCAAGAAATCTGCTTGATGTTGTTGGACCTTAAATCGGGAAATTCCTAATGTTACCATTACACTTTTTTGATGGTCCCTTTTAGATATTCTGTAAAATTTACATGTTAACTAACTCTCATTAGAGTATTAGTAGACTGTTAGTGGTAGGGTTAGGTTTAGTAGAATAAGGGGTTAGGGATATAGGAAAAATTTGTTGGTAAAACATTACTTATAGTCAACAGAATGTCTAAAGGGGACCATCAAAATAAAGTGTTACCAATATTAGTAAAGCAAGATGCACTTTGCTAAGTATGTAGGAAATGTATGGTTTAATGAAACACTTTAATAACTTAAATTACACAAATTAAACAACTTCAGCAACATTAATGCATCTAATTGCAGTCAGTAACAATGCAAATCCAACAAAAGGAATAGAAAAATCCATTTGGACCATTGTTTGAATTTGTACCAGAGAAGTCATGTGAATATGTCAGCTTATTCAACAAACAAGACTTTTGTATAGGATGCACTTGTTTTCTCTTTAATGAGGAAGCACCCATTAGACTGCTGAGAAGTGCACATGCAAAACCAAAATGGGTGTTTCTTAATTAATCATTAGGCATTTTCAAACTACAATAAAGGCCCACACCTAAACCTAGCTATCCAGTGGATTAGGACAAATCAGTTGAAAATGGTCATCGTAGTTTGAAAAGGTCCCGCTGACTGGGAAACACCCACAAGCTTTCTGCAGAGATATAGGGCCTGTCCAAATTACCACACATGCAATCTTTGCACTTGACACTTGTCTACTTACATGACATTTTTCCTGTAGAACTTTTCATTACCGATGGGACACACTTAAAGTGTTGTAAAAATTAAAAAAGTGTTTACAGAGTTTTATTTTGATATTCAATACTTTGCATTTTAAAGTAAAATGCTAAATGTCTGTTCAGTAGTCCCTAACAGACGACACAATTTAATTATTGTTTCTAATTAAGTGATAAAGAGCAATTGCAAGCGTTCTACAAAATACATCTCTGCAGTCTGGACCAATAAAATGTGCAACACTCCCCCGGTTTCACAGCCAAGTCTTATGCCTAGCCCTAGACTGAAATGTAAATCTGAGCTGTTTCAACTGAAAGAAACTTGCACTGACTGATCTTAAAACATGTCAGTGCTTTTGTTTTGTCTTATAATGCACACCATTATACTCAGAATGTTTTTAATGCTTTTTTCTAAGGCATGTTTATAAAAATTACTTACATGTCCTAATTGAACTATGGCCTAATCCTGGTTTAGGCTAAACCCTGTCTATGAAACTGGGCCATAATGTTTTACTATCAAATTATATGCAATACCTAATTATTATTAATATTTAATTTAAGCTAGGCGTAAACTGTACGAGAGTCAAACGAGTGGGGTCAAATTTCAGTTTTGTCGTGCATGATTTGTCGTGAAATGAGAGGCATTTAACTTCTTCTCACCGGCAATCAGATGGTCAGATGAATTTCTGGATTTTTTTTTTTTGGTCACCCCTCGTGAGTTTATTGCACAGTTGAAGCAGAGCTATAAACCTGCACAGAAACAGAAACAAAAGAATGGCAAGACAGCACGTGGTATGGACAGAAGCAATGGAGGATACACGGTTGCGGGTTCAGGGTGTTCCACATGTTTATTTGACACTTATAGTGTGAGCAGTTAAGTCGCAGCTTTACGATAGGACCGAATAGTGTGAGCAAGTGTGGGTATTTGGACAGGCCCATACTTTCATGATCTTGCGGTCATTAGCAACAAATCACCTCAGCTCGTCATGAAAGTAGACAAGAGTAGATGGCTACAGTGAGGCGAGGAGGGAAGTAAATGCAGACAAGACGAACAGTTTTGACTTCTCGTAGTGGATCAGACACCTACAACATCAAAGGTGGATATCATGTGATTCACGCTTATGTAAATGTTTGTTTATAAATTTAATGTAACTTAATAAACTGTAACTTAAATTGCTGTAAAATATGATGTACAACACATCCAAAGGAGAAGTTATTTAATTTCTCCCAACAATGTATTTAATACAGACACATATTTTATATAGTGTATTTACATTTATTTAGAAATATGACCAAAAAAAATCACATATCGCACTGTCATAGTGTTTGGGACTATTCACGAATTACTGAAACATATAATCACATGATATCAGATATAAAAATCAAACATTTTTGAAGAGAATGCAACATCATGGTTGTTTAAACCAATGATCATTAAGTTTTGTCATCAGCAATTTGTTTCCCATCATGCTTTTGGTCAGCACAGTCAGGGGAGAGCAACTGTGCTCGAGATTTTTAGCATATGTCAGCATGACATCAGAGCAAGTTGGACACATTTTTAACCGGCATGCATCTCATGGTGCATTTCTGTAGCCTAATGTTACTTCAGTATCACTGTCTCCACCCATGTGTGCTGTCAGCTTACATCTGCTTTAATCAGAGGCGGACAGTAACTAAGTACATTTACTTGAGTATTGTACTTAAGTACACTTTTTGAGTATCTGTACTTTACTTGAGTATTATTTTTTCTGGGAACTTATGACTTTAACTTCACTACATTTCTATCAAGGTCCTCGAAGTAGAAAGTCGTTACTATGTAGCAGCTTTGAAAGTCAATGGGTGATTTTTTTCTTCTCTAAAACGTGACTGTCTTTTTTTTCAGACAGTTTATCGGTAATCACTCTTGGGGCTACATGAAGTGATTTCCCAGCATTAAGTATTGCAAATATTACGTACAACAATAAAACAGTGCATTGACATAAAAAAGGAAATTTACATTTGGTACTTAAGTACTTTTAAAAGCAAGTACTTCTGTACTTTTACTTAAGTAAAAATCTGTCTTTACAACTTTTACTTGTAATGGAGTAATATTTGACCAGCAGTATCTGTACTTTCACTCACTTTGTCATGTACTTTGTCCGCCTCTGGCTTTAATGCTGATCCAACACACCTGTACTTTAAACACTGAAATGTCAATCTCAACCAAAATGATGGTTTGGATGAAAACTCAACATTGTATCAATGTTACCTCCTCTAATCTATGTTTAGTAGGCTACAGCAAAAAAAATTAACATCCATCCAAAGATTTATTAGTAATACATACTGGAAAATGAAATGTATTATTAAAAACCTATAGTAGTTGAATTAATTTTTATTCTGCAATTTTTCTGCTGTACTTCAAATTACAACTCTGCATAGTCAGTTCAAATTCAATTCACTAAAACACTATTACTAATATGCTCACATATGAGTGACAATCTACAGAAATGTAGTCAATCCATCAGTTCAAGCATGAGGTCACTCATGGACATGCTGTGTGGTGATCCACAGTGGTACAGACTGCTTGTAAATTAACAACAAGCCCACATAGAGACGTAACTCGCTGACACAGAGAAAATGACAGCGGCATCGCAATAAAATACACTGAGGTACATTTTGCCCTTGGCTGCTCAGCGACACAGAAGCTGACTCTGAATCGCTGAGAATGAATTCATAATTCCCTGTATTTCAAGGATGAGAGGCACTTGTTCTTCCATCATGACAATCTCTGGTATTTTAATTACGTTGTGCCAATCCTGAACCTTTCCTGGAGACAATTTTCAACTCACTTGGTTAATAAAAAAAGAAACACACACACATTTAATTGGGTTAGGTATACATTAGGTTGTTTTCTTTCCCCTTTACCTTGAGGTCACCTATCATCTTTAAATTCTGCCAGCAGTGGCATTGGTAAGGCTCTGTATTTCAAGTGAAGGAGAAAGGTGACATAGGTTCATGGATGCATAGAGCTTGTGATTTCAATCCCAGTCCCATTAATAATACACAACCCTCCAAAGACACCTGTGCACATTACCCAGGAGACAGTGCAATGTGATTTAAATTGAAGGAGATAGGAGACGTATTCATTGAGTTGTTGTTTTTGTTGTTGTTTATCTTGGTTGTCCTTGACTTAATTTGTCCATCAGTATTCACAATACATTTTTTCCCCATGTGATATCAAGTGATGATCTGTGAAGTCTACAAATGCAATGGTTACAAGGCCATTTCCTGGAACCTGCAGTATAGTCACAAACATACAGACTTACACACATGTATCGAGAAGATCCTTGCTGTCAAGTAGCAATGTAAAAAGAAAACTTTTGTACAGCAAAAACCAACAGTTTATGACGTGTCAGCAAAAAGCTGTGTTTGTGATCAGTGTTAATTACTTGGCTTATTTGACCTGCCTCTATAGTTTTGAACTCGCAGCAGTGAACCTGCCCTCATACAGTTTACACTGTAAATTCATCACAAAGTATTCTCTTAAAAAGACACATGGGGGATATAATTCATGTTAGCAGGATTATGAAAGTGTATGGAGGAAAGGTAAAAGGAATAGTAAAATGAAAATTCTGTCTAGTTACCTTCACGCTGTTACAAACTTATGACTTTCTTTTTTCTGCTGAGGACAAAAGAAGATATTTCAAATTGTTTTCCAGTTTAGTTAAAGTCAATTGGATCTATATGCTCTCAGGTAAAAATAAAGTGTACTTAAAGGGATAGTTCACCCAAAATTCAAATTCAGTAATTAATTACTCACACTTATGTCGTTCCAAACCCGTAAGACCTTCGTTCATCTTCAGAACACAAATTAAGATATTTTTGGTGCATTCCAAGAGCTCTCTGACCCTCCCATAGACAGCAAGGATCCTTACACGATCAAGGTTCAGAAATGTAGCAAGGAGGTCGTTAAAATAATCCATGTGACATCAGTGGTTCAAACGTAATGGTATAAAGCTACGAGAATACTTTTTGTGCGCAAAGAAAACAAAAATAACAATTTATCCAGCAGTCCTTCTCCCCGAGTTACCATCTTCCGCCATTTTGGAGAGTACCCCAGAACGTAATCCACGTAATGAGCATTTACATTCAGATCAAAGCGTAAACAACGTAAACAGCGTATCCGCATAAGGTGCTGCTGACACAGAACAGCATATGTTGTTTACTTATGTGATACTCTCTAAGATTGTGCTATAGGGTGACGCGGAGGAGACGAATTATTGAATAAAGTCATTATTTTTGTTTTCTTTGCACACAAAAAGCATTCTTGTAGCTTCGTAAAATTACGTTGAACCACTGATGTCATGGATTATTTTAATGATTTCCTTGCTACGTTTCTGAGCCTTGATCATTTAAGGATCCTTATGGGAGGGTCAGAGAGCTCTCAGAATTCATCAAAAATATCTTAATTTGTGTTCTGAAGATGAATGAAGGTCTTACGGGTTTGGAACGACATGAGGGTGAGTAATTAATGACAGAATTTTCCTTTTTGGGTGAACTATCCCCGTTCAATGCACAAAAAAACAGTAGGCTAACACTTTATTTTAAGGTGTCCTTTTTACACGTTACATGTAGTTACTATTATAATAACAATAAATTATGCATAATTACATGCAAGTAACCCTAAGCCAAACCCATACAGATGTTAATTAGTATTACCCAGCACTTAAATGTATAATTACACATACAGATGTTAATTAGTATTACTCAGCACTTAAATGTATAATTACACTGTAACAAGATACCTTAAAATAGTGTAACCAAAAATACTTGAATACAAGCAAGAACATTTGTAGTACATTCTTATTTTTGTGCTAAATAAAACTGTAAAAGTTATACACTATAAATACACTAATTAAAAGTACATTTCGACTTCAGTAGCACTTCAGTGCAATTGCAAAAGTATACTAAATACCACTGATATTTAAATTGGTTTTTAGTGCACTCAAATAAAGTATACTACCACAAAAATAGGACTTTTATTAGTGTATTTCTTAAAAGTCTGCTTTAAATTATTTATAAATTAGTTCAATGCCAGTACACTTTTATATAGTTAACCTAAGTTTAAATTAAATAGATTTTATTTAAAATCTATTAGTAATGTAATAGTTATAAGAACATTTTCCCAACTGTGTTAATACACTAGTTAGCACTAACACTTAAATTGATTTTAAGTGTAGTCAGATAAAGTACCAGAAGTGTTTTATAATTGCATTGCTTAATAGTGTCACGCCCCACATAAATATGTAGTTAAGTATATTATATAAATGGAATGTTAACATACTTACAATACATTTGAAATGAATAATTTAATCTATAAAAATATGTGGGCAATACATTATAAATACACTTTGTATATATTCATTATATATTAATCGTATATTTTAAATAAGTGTATTCTCTATGTATGCTCAGTATATTGAAAAGTGTATTAACGATGGTTTCAACTGTACTACAAGTGTTAACTAAATACTTTTTTAAAGAAAAAGTATGTTAAAAGCACATTTTAGTTCATATTCATGTTGTCCCAAAATAGCACAGTTGAGTACACTTATATGTTCTTAATATTATCTAAAAGAAGTACAAAAGAATAATTTTTAGTATATTAAGTACATAATTAGTTTGAGAAAATAGAGCACTTTAAGTACATTATGGAAGAAGTGTACTAAGTGTACTGAAATAAAGTGTATTTTACTGCCCTTTTTTTCACCTGGGCTTCAAGCTCCAAAAAGGACTAAAAGGCAGAATACTGCACCCCATTGACTTTCATTGTATGGACAAAAACAGAGACATTTTTCAAATATCTTATTTTTTATTTCACAGAAGACAGAAATAAGAGTTTAGAATGGCATGAGGGTGTGTAAAGGATGAAAGCATTTGCATTTTTGGGCGAACTATTTTAACTTTAATGGTGGTTGGCAAGCCAGTGTAAAAGATGCTGAATTCACCCAACCGTATGTATATATATATATATATATATATATATATTTTTTTTTTTTTTAATTATCTCATTTTATGTTCCATAAAACAAACGAGAATGCAAAAATCACCGCAACTCATCAGAGACTAGTTTATTATTTATTTCTAGCTATATGTTACTTAAGCCACACACTATTTCTCCATCTTTATATTACATAAGATGTAGTTTATTCTATTTGATAAATGACAGACTTAGCATAAAGTTATATTCACTGGCAGTCAAACACTTGGACGCATTTAACTGCAGTTAAGTTTCTCATTATCTTAATGTTCCATTTATGACAGAACTAGAGAATACTTTATTCTATGTATGAATTCCAGTTTAGCATATTGTTTGCATAATTTCTAGTAATCAAGCTATGATGCTTAATTAAATGCTTAATTAGAATGCATAGTGCTCAGGTACTCATGTAAAGAGAACCTTTGCAATCAAAGAGTTTCAGAAAATCAGTCGAAGGCAGACAGTGACTATGAGCACAGTCAGGTAAATTAACTGAATGGCATACTACGGTGGCCGAGAAGTGCAAAACAAATCACAATTCTGAAAACAAAATAACAAATTACAAACGCAAATGCAAGTCTAAAAAACAAAATAACAATTCAGAAAACATTATAACAAGTCAGAAAACACAATGACAAATTCGAAAACAAAATAACAAGTCAGAAAACACAACGACAAATCCGAAAACAAATTAACAAGTCAGAAAACACAATTTAGACTTGCATTTGCGTTTGTAATTTGTTATTTTGTTTTCAGAATTGTGATTTGTTTTGCACTTCTCTGTCACCATAGCATACAGTAAGATTTTGGAAACACTTTGCAATCATTTGCAATCACATCACTCCACGGAGCATTGTAAATACACTGTTTTGGGATGCTTTGTGTGGTGTATATGTGACATATCTCCAGTGTTTCTTAGCTGAACGTATTGTGATGGGGAATAAAGTTTTGTACCAGCATCACCTTCATCATGGTCATTATCACCATCAAATGCATTAATATGTAGCAATATGCAAGTAATATGACAAAGATACCATGTTCAAAAACAGTAGCCTTTTAAAGACCCTAAATCAAAATTGTAGTTCCCATTTGAATGGGAACTCGCACTGCGTCTTTTGACGCTACGGGGAACGCCATCTGTGTGACAGATGTCTGAAGTATGTGTCTTAAAGGGGTCATATGACGTTGCTACACACATATAAGTAATAAGAACATTATTTTGTGTATTTGGTGTAATGCAATGTGTTTATGTGGTTTAAGGTTCTATTGCTTCTCTATGCCCCGCATTTCTGAAATGTGTCGATTTTTACAAAGCTCATCGTTCTGATGAAGCGAGGTGTACGCTGATTGGCCAGCTATCCAGTGTGTTGTGATTAGCCAAATACCTCAAGCGTGTGACGGAAATGTTACGCCCCTTACCATACTGTGATGCCGTGTCCCGGCACGACGAGACAAAAACAATAAAACCCATTATAAACGAGGCATTTGTTGCATCCAGTAGGGACATAATTACAGATTATAATTACTTATATTGTCTTTTTACGCATTGCGTTACATATCGCGCCACGTAAACATAAAACCATTTGTCTGCATTTGTTATCAGAGAAACGACAAACAACAAGCACTATTCTACGCTGCTCAAAACTCACTGAATCATCAGTGGCAAATTCTTTAAATATGAAAACATACTTACAGGTTGTGAGCCAAAACAGCCGTCATTGTAGGTTCAGGAAACAGTCCTCCGTTAAATGCGTTGCACACACACGAATATTTGGTTTGAACTGTTCTGGAACAGTGTTGTAAATACAACTTAACCACTGATTTCTAGTTGTGCCCTCTTTTTTTCGCTTTCGCAACGAAACACACAGCGTCTCCACGACATGGCGGCGGCGGCAGCAACAATACTACAGGGAGAATCAAAGTTACTCCTTCTTTGCGTGAACATCTGGGCAGTGTTATACAAATCTTCCCACATCATGACGTAGACATGTGGGGCCGTGTTTAAACGAGGCGTTTTAGGAAGGTGTGGACGAGTCTTAACTTTTATAAAGAACACCTCTTTGGGTTTGAGACTTTAATCTTTGCAACTTTAGGGATCTTATCTATGCACGAACAGCTTGTAACACTCCAAAGAGAAAGGAAAACTTGAAATCGCATAATATGACCCCTTTAAACGCGACAATATTACTGACCAATGAGAGTCCGTGACGTCACTACTCGTGTACTGTTAGCAGGGGCCTAGCCATCATTTCAGAAGTGAGGGGGACAGAAATGT
>NW_015548206.1:592042-594798 GCF_001515605.1 Sinocyclocheilus anshuiensis | reverse complement strand
AAACATAAAAAATCTTACTGTTCAAAAACTTTTGACTGGTAGTGTATAGTCAACTTAAATTTTTCTCTCATTTCTATCTTTTAATTGGCTTAAAAATCAGAAAACTCCTGGACAATAACCAATAATAATGATTTGTTTATATACTACAAACACCTTTTTATCACATAATAAGGCAGAATAGTTTCTATACTGTAATGAATGCTGTCAATTAGCACTGCATTGTTCATATACCTTATTTATTACCTGGAGATGACTGGAGAAAACACAAATAAGCCATATATTGTCGCAATCATATGTTTAATGTCTTCATGTTTCCAAATGTTTCTGTTTTTCTGTGAAAAGTAAACAATACAGAAAGAGATGCTTTTGTCCATATTAGGGATTTCCTGGTACGACTTTCTGCGCGAGAGCGCCCTCCGGCTTCGAGTATGAATGAAACACACTGCATGGAGTGTTTTGCGCTCCGTGATGTTCATCTCGCCTTATTCTGGGTCCGAATAAAACATCAGGTCATGCACAGACTATCCTGTCTCTTTGAATTTAAATTTATGTTTATTCACACCGGCTCTTGAAAACATCTATGCAAACACACTTGCCCGAAAAAGTGCGGGGGACGAATTTACGCGATATTAAATGTGGGGAGGGGGCACGTCCCCCGCGTGATCTATGCCCGTGACTGTGAGTATAAGAGGGTGCCTGTTGTAATGGCTGGAAAATCAGAATAATGCCTTATGAAAGAATTATCAGATAACATAACTCTACACCATGCATGATATCAAACTAATCCTTGTTTAGTCCACTATCTATTGGTATATACCACTTCCTCATAACATGCATTGTTTGCTTGTTATATTAATCAGAGTATTAAGAGACACAAAACTGCCTGCCCACTCTGATCATGCAAATGAGCCAGCTTCCAAACAAAGAAACATTATCCCACCTGAAATTACACCTTTTTCATTGGTCAAGGCAAACTCAGAAAGTTTGACCTTGCCAGGAGTTAAAAGGGCACTACTCAGTGACCCTCCCTATTTGGTAGTTCTGTTCAGGTGGTTAACTGACATTTTTTTCCATAGCTTCATTCCCTGGTGTCTGTAACGGTTTCATTTATTCACTTTTACATCCCCTTTTCCCATGTATGTATGCATGATGTATGTATTTGTTTTGTTCAGACTAGTCCTGTGTTTGTGTTTTAGTTTAATAAAACTTTTGCGCACAATCACGAGTATTGATTCTGTCACTGCTTGCAATATAAATGTCTCTCAATGAGCCAATCTTGCTACAAGCTCAAGTGCATTAACTAAAATAATTAAAAGTGAATAATTAAAATTTCTGTGGCCATGAAAATAACATTTGTTGATATAAAATTACACTGAATGTTCACTAGACAAACAGATTAGCTTCAATACTAATTCTGCTACAGTTACCTCTGGCAGCTGATCTAAGTATTTATAATTAATTAGTACTAGTTCAAATTAATTATTCATATTTCCCTTTTGAGGTAATTTGCTACACTGTAGTACGTTATCAGCTTTTTAAAAATGTTCTCAAAGAAGAATCTTTTTTTTTGCACCTGTCCCTACTGTCAAGGGATGAGGGACAGTCATTGGCACCCCACGGCTCAGGACCTGCCATAGCCGAAGCGGAGTAGAAACTGAGTTTGCAGACTGGAAAATTAAAAAAATATATATGCGTCCCTTTTGCATTCTTCAGTCACTAACTTAAGTGATCTGCTGGATCAAGATTTCTCTCAAATCATCCAATCCAGCAGAGCTGGATGTGGCTGAGGAGGGTAGAGATGTTATGAGTGAGCCCTCCCTGCCTGCCAGCCGAACATCACTGAACTGATTCTCAAAGTGTGGTACGCGGAGGAATCACTGAATTAAATATAAATTAATGTTAAAACACTTTTAAAAAGTTTGCAAGGTGGCTAAATGATGCCTGTGTTAATTGTTTTGATCAAGTACTGTACATTTTTTACTTTAAATTTAAGTACAGTGCAGTTTTTACTTTTTAAGTACAGTACAGTTTTCATTTAACTTTTAGGAACAGTACATTTTAATTTAATCATTTAAGTTGTTTTATTTACATCTGTATGTAAGCACAGTGCAGTGTTAATGTTTACATTAATGTCAATGTTTACATTTTAATGTTTGTGCAGTGCAAACTGTATTTACAATGTTTAAAGTGGCAGACAATAATAAATATTCTTATTAGGAATAAAACTGCCTCGTTTTTGAACTGTGCATAGCTGTAGCTGAATAATTAGGCCTACTACGCTACTGTATTTTAATGTTAGTCATTATGGTGGTACTTGGAGAGCTAAACATTTTCAGAGGTGGTACTTTGTGTAAATACTTTGTGTACTGTATCGCATACCTTGTCAGTGTCGTGCGCTTTGCTTGGCCATTTGTTGTGATACGTACCTTGTCAGTGTTGTGCGCTTTGCTTGGCCATTTGTTGTGATAAACAGGAAAGTGTGTTCAAGCGCCAGCAAAACACAGTGTAAAGAAATACTCTTTGAGAGAAGCAGTCAATCAGCAGAAGTTAAAAGCAGCTCGTAAGTGTATTTATTTCTTGTTTCAGTGTTTAGCGCAGTTATCGTTGCTAGGAAATGCTTGTTTTGTTTACTGTGTGGAGACGTGCTGAAATCGCATTTTGTCTCGTACTGTATCGCGTAGCTTGTCAGTGTTGTGCGCTTTGCTTGGCCATTTGTTGTGATAAACAGGAAAGTGTGTCCAGCTGAATTCAATTTG
>NW_015548206.1:587740-590780 GCF_001515605.1 Sinocyclocheilus anshuiensis | reverse complement strand
AGTGTTTAGCGCAGTTGTTGTTGCTAGGAAACGCTTGTTTTGTTTACTGTGTGGAGACGTGCTGAAATCGCATTTTGTCTCGTACTGTATCGCGTAGCTTGTCAGTGTTGTGCGCTTTGCTTGGCCATTTGTTGTGATAAACAGGAAAGTGTGTCCAGCTGAATTCAATTTGAGATTTGTTAGACGAATATAAAAAGCTTAGTATACCGTGGCAGTCCTCGTGTGAAGACCGAAGAGTGTAAAGACCATTGACTCTACCGTTTGACTCCACCGAGCAGGGACACCGGCAAGGCACATAAGTATCGCTTCTGAAACATTCTCTTTCCTACTACTTGTTCCCCTTCTGTTTTCAGTTTTTATAACCAATTCTTACTATGTGTTTCCAGATCCCTACTATCACTACCACTCGCAAACCATGCATCACACACTGTAGGCAGCGCAATCCTAACAACCTGCTCACTTTGCCTATGTCTACTAATACACTACTTTCTTTTTCTGTTGGTCTCTGGAATTGCCAGTCTGCTGTAAACAAAGCAGATTTTATTACTTCTATTACAAGTCATTCAAGACTAAACCTCATGGCCCTGACAGAGACATGGATCAAACCAGAGGACAATGCTACACCTGCAGCACTCTCCAATAATTTCTCTTTTTCCCGCTCCCCCCGTCTGACTGGAAGAGGTGGAGGTACTGGTCTGCTTATATCTAATGATTGGAAATGTAATCCTTTACCATCTCTGAGTATCAACAGCTCCTTTGAATCACATTTAGCCACTATTACCCACCCTCTTAAAATCCCTTTATAGTTGTTTATCGACTCCCTGGACAACTAGGTAACTTCGTGGAAGAATTAGATGTGCTGCTCCCAAACTTTCCATTAGGAAGATCAGGCCCTTTCTTTCAGAACATGCAACACAACTCCTTGTTCAAGCTCTTGTGGCAGGTCTTCCAGCCACTTCTATCAAACCTCTACAATTAATCCAAAACGTCGCTGCAAGATTAATCTTTAATGAGCCAAAAAGAATGCATGTCACACCTCTCTCTAGCCCGCCGGCCGTTCCTGTGTCAAGCCCGCCGGCCACTTCAAAGTCAAGCCCGTCGGTCGTGGCTCACTCCCGCCCAGAGCTCGCTCCAGTGTCGGCTCCAGCCCCAGAGCTCGCTCCAGTGCCGGCTCCAGCCCCAGAGCTCGCTCCAGTGTCGGCTTCTCGAAAGCGCCTTGCTGTGCCTGCTCCTCCAGAGTGCCCTCCAATGCCAGCACCTTGTAAGCGCTTCCCAGATCCCCAGTTCAGCCCAGGAAGGGCTCCGGATCCCCCGTTTAGCCCAGTGAGGGCTCCTGATTCCTCGTTTATCCCGGGAAGGGCTCCTGACCCGCAGTTAAGCCCAGGGAGTGCTCCTTTTCCCAAGTATCACCCACGGAGGGCTCCTGTTCCCGAGTATAGCCCAAGGAGGGCTCCTGTTCCGGAGTATAGCCCACGGAGGGCTCCATTCCCAGAGTTTAGCCCATTGAGGGCTCCTGCCCCCGAGTTTAGCCCAGTGAGGGCTCCTGATTCCTCGTTTAGCCCAGGGAGGGCTCCTGATGCCCAGTTTAGCCCAGGAAGGGCTCCTGATGCCCAGGAAGGGCTCCTGATCCCCAGTTAAGCCCAGGGAGGGCTCCAGTCCCTGAGTTCAGCCCCGTAAGTTTCCCCAAGGATTTTTTTTTGGGGGGATAGTAGGGCTCCAGTCGTAGAGGCGGGGGCTGAGGCCGCGGCCTCGGAGGCAGTGCCGCCATGGCCTCCCGAGCTCCCTGCACCGCCATAGCGTCCCGAGCTCCCTGCACCACCATGGCCTCCCGAGCTCCCTGATCCGCCCTGGAGGCCTCCCATGTCTCCGTCTAGGACCAGCCTCCAGGGTGCCCACCCCACCTCCCGGGTGGATATGTTACGGCGTGGGATGCGCCTTCCGGGAGGTGGAGGTAATGTCAGGGAGTCTCTGTGACCAGTCACCAGCTAAGGACTCCATACCCCAGAATCCTCCCCGGCTCACACCTGTTCAGAGTCACGATCACCACTCACACCAGATCACTCACTCACGCTCCTTCCAGTCACTCACTGTCCAGTCTACCGTTCACTACGGCAAGCTAACCAGACTCTTTCCCTGCTATTTACCTGTTGTCTCTACTTACCTCTAGTGTCTCCTATGTTCCAGCGATCCTGTCCCTCGTCGACCCTGTTCATTCCCCGGACTCCTGCAACAGAGCAGACTCCAATTACCCAGAGCTAAGAACCCTCAAACTCTCTCTTATTCTCACGACTTACCTGCCATCTGTCTCCATTACCAGCCTCTGTCAATAAACCAACCTGTTTGCATTCTTTTACCTAATGTCTCTGCCTTGTGTACCGTGACAAATGTTATCTTATGCTTTGAATAAATGTGCATTAGTAATATTTTGCTCTATGCACCCTCTTGTGGCCTCAGAAGAGAAGCCAAAAACTTTTCTTCCCCCTAACTGAAATTATGCATTTTAAATTCGAATATAATTCGAATTTTGATGATATTTAAGTACAAAAGTCGAATTTAGTTTTTCAGGCATTTTGACAGCCCTAATCCCCATAGCATCAGCAACTCACATATCATCTCATTAGGAAAGTAGGGTTGCATATCTGAGACGTTGTATGGCTTTAGTGCTTTTGTGTTAGCTTTAATTCATTTATCTGCTAGTTTAATCACAATAGTTCCCTAAATATTTTTACCAGATATATGTCTTTAATATTTACAGTTAGGTCCATATTATATTTGGACACTGACACAATTTTCTTCATTTTACATTTACATTACATTTACATTTAGTCATTTAGCAGACATAAAAGCAGTCAAAACAGAAGAGCAACAATATACACACACACACAAAGAAAAACAAGTAGATAGAATAGAACAAATAGAAAGCTACTGTTTGTTTGTTTTTTGTTGTTTTTTTATAAAAAAAATAAATAAATAAAAAAAGAAGATAAATATAGATGAAGTAGAATTAAAATAGAATAGAAAGTGCTAGAGTTAGAGGGTT
>NW_015548206.1:585672-587473 GCF_001515605.1 Sinocyclocheilus anshuiensis | reverse complement strand
GAACGCAAGCTTCTAGAGGGCACATAACTCTGAAGTAATGAATTTAGGTAAATGGGTGCAGAGCCAGTGGTGGTTTTTTGGATACATTTTGGCTATGCATGCCACCAGAATTTAATTAAAATGAAAAAAATCAAGATGAAATTGAAGCGCCGATTTTAAAGGGGTCATATGATGCTGCTAAAAAGAACATTATTTTGTGTATTTGGTGTAATGAAATGTGTTACAGATCTTCTTTATGCACCAAGAGCTTGTAACACTCCAAAGAGAAAGGAAAAGTTGAAATCGCATAATATGACCCCTTTAAACAAAAATATAACATATAAAGCATAGGAATTGCAACCATTTTTATACATAGTCCCCCCATTTTCAGGGGCTCAAATGTAATTGGACAAACAAATATAATCATAAAATGTTCATTTTTAATATTTTGTTGAGAATCCTTTGCAGGCAATGGCTGCTTTAAGTCTGGAACGTATGGACTTCACCAGAGACTGGGTTTCCTCTTCTGTGATGCTTTGCCAGGCCTTTACTGCAGTTGACTCCAGTTGTTGTTTGTTTGTGGGTATTTCAGCCTTTAGTTTTGTTTTCAGCAAATGAAATGCATGCTCAATTGGGTTGAGATCAGGAGATTGACTTGGCCATTTCAGAATAATCCACTTTTTTACCTTCAAAAACTCCTGGGTTGCTTTTGCTGTATGTTTTGGGTCATTGTCCATTTCTACTATGAAGCGCTGTCCAATCAACTTTGCTGCATTTGGCTTTTTTCTTCCTATCATTCTGGTACAGGTTGATCTTAATTTCAGCCTTCCAAAAAATGTTTTTGCAGAAGTGGTCTGCCTTTTTTTAGATGTTTTTTGCACCTTGTGGTGAACCCTCTGTATTTGCTCTCGTGAAGTCTTCTCTTGATTGTAGACTTTGACAGTGACACGTCTACCTCCTGGAGAGTGTTCTTCACTTGGCTGGATGTTGTGAAAGGGTTTTTCTTTACCATGGAGAGGATCCTCCGATCATCCACCACTGTTGTCCTCCGAGGAAGAACAGTTGAGTGCATGATGTGGGTTCACAGCAAAAACTTCCAAATGCAAATGGCAGACTTAGAATCAGAGTGTGCACTTTAAGCTCATATTCATTATATAACTATAACTTGAATATGTTTTGATCAATAGCTAAAATAATAAAAATTGTGCCTGTGTCCAAATATATATGGACAACATTTATCTTTCTGGGAAAGCAGACCAAAAAATTGATTTCCCAGTTTGTATGCATTTATTTAGTGCATAATAGCATGTGCAAAAATTGTTGAGTAAACTGGGCACTACTAGCATAATATTAATTTGTCTTTTGAACTTGTGAAATACTGCCACTTCTATTGCAATATTAGTCAGCCTAGACCAGCAACATATTTAAACATATTTTTACAACATATTTAAATGATTCAAATGATTATGACATAACAGTTATATACGGTACATTATTACATTAATTATTTTATTCACCGTTTCAGCAACTTAGAGATCAATATAAAAAAGAAAGATGAAAAATATTGGCAAATATTGACAAATAAAATATACATATTTAACAAAGACTAATTCAGTATGTCAAAGTAATACAAAGCAAGGAACAAGATGTTTTCATCTCTATTGTTACCTTCATGGATCGACAGGCGGAATCCCACTGCAAAACATTTCTTAAAAATGACAATAAAAAGGATGTATCATCTTGAATACATAAATATATATATATATATATATATATATATATATATATATATATATATACACACACGACAAAAATTTTACTA
>NW_015548206.1:582937-585659 GCF_001515605.1 Sinocyclocheilus anshuiensis | reverse complement strand
TTTCCGTACCCACTGTATATATATATATATATATATATATTATAACTTTGTAACTAACATGTAATACTTGAAAAGAAAAACACTACAGTATTAAAACAAATGTTAACAAATTGTGAAAAGCCCTTTTTATTTGATTTGTTCTATGCTATGTCCAATAATAATGGACAAAATTAGATTTATGTCTTGGCAAGACACAAATGGTAATTCAGAGAGTTTGCCGCACAGAGACTTTCCTCCTCATCTCATCCTGTACAGTTCACCACCGTCAGTAAGCACATCAGTGACCAGTAGAGAAGCATTGATCTGTTTATCTGAATAGAGGAGACCAGGAGTATAGAGAGGGAGAAAAAGTATGCAAGTGAGAGAGAAAGAGACTGAAAGATTTAGCACACCGTAAGTGCTCTATTTTACAGGCATAATACTTTAAAAGCGCACATATTTGGGTGGGTGTGTGGGAAGGGAGAACTAAACAAAGTGGCTTTTTCTGAAGTAACTAACACTATCGACTTTAACAGCTCATTGACGTCAGATGGAGTGGAAGTGGCACGTTTTTTATGTCTTCCACAATGAAAAGTCCCAGGAGACTTTATTGGTAGAATTGATTCATTCAAGAGTGGTTTATTCCTGGTTTGCCTGAACCACCTCATCTTCTTGGCTGTTGTGTGATCCAATAATCAAATTTATGTCCCCATGCTGGAGAATCGATTTCCAATGTGGAAGAGGAGTTAAAGGAACTGTGATATACCATCCCAGCATGTAACATTCAACACTTTTGTACTGTAAATATTCTACCAACAGTCAATGATGAGTGACCTCACTGCTTTCAGAATTTCATTTTTATTTTAAATACTTTCAGCTGCTTCACATTCTCTTGGTGTTCCTTTTGGCATACAGGAATTCCTTAGTTCACTTATATCAAAGGAAATTTTATTTGCAAAAAAATTAAAATGAAAAAGAAAAGGTTTTCAAAGGAAGCGGTTTCATTGTTGTATAAAAACAAATGCTTAATTTTTGCATTACTACAATTCTTGCAATTTTGCATTCTTATTATGGTTAATCAGTTTTTTTTTTTATTACCGATTTGGTCCCACTTTATATTAAGTGGCCTTAACTACTATGTACTTACATTTAAATTAATCATTTAGTACAATGCACTTATTGTGTACATACATGTTTTTACATTGTACTTATATTAAAAAAAATACCTGCATGTAATTACATCTGTAATTAATTTATGTAATTACATTTATAATTACACCATTAACCCATCCCTTACACCTTAACCCACCCTTAAACCTACCCATACCACCAAACCTGTCCCTAACCTTACCCATATCCCACCTCAATAGCAGCAAAAGTGTTTTGCAATACAATATGAACACAATAAGTACATGTTACTTATTTTTTGATGTAAGTACATAGTAGTTAAGGCCACTTAATATAAAGTGGGACCACAGATTTTAATACCAATTATCAGATGTAAAATTTGAGTGGAAAGTTTTGTTTTGCTTTCTATGGATTTTTGTGAAAAACTTCCATATTTTTCAGTATTATTTTACATTTTATTTCAGTCCATATGTTCACTATATATAAAATTATGTACTGCTGCAACATCCTTGAAATACTTTCCAGAGTGTCCCTTTCCAGACAAAGGATGATGACTAGGCTATCGAGGTAATACCGCAAGTAATGATTATCTCCATTACAGGAGGTCCTGTGAAGCTCCAAGCAATTTTCAAAGGATCTAGAGGAAGATGGGCTTGTCGATAAAGTGCCATAACCAGGAGTCTCAGCCATCTCTGTGTTATATACAGAGGGGACTTTAAAGATAAGTGGCATCCCTGACGATCTCTCTCATATAGGCCACCATGATTACTTCAGCCTCTCAATGGATATGCTGACACCTAATCCCAACTTCATTGCCGTGGATTAGACATGTCAGACCAGTATGAAAAATTAGGCTCCAAAAACAGAGCCAGATAACAGAGCTAACAGAGCTCTATGGAGAAGCTTGAGCATTTACACAACACATGAGATGAAAGAGGAACTTTAGGCTGGAATGTGTAGACGTGTACATTCCCTGGAGTGTTTCTACTCTAATGCTGATCAGCTCTGTGAAACATATACATTCATAGACTCACAGGAATCCATTTAAGAACTCAGTCTGCATGGCAAAACTTTAGAGGGCAGATCAATATTAGCAGTCCAGTGAAATCACCTCAGAATGGTTGTCAGTGGTGTTAACCCACTTAAAACACACAGCAGGGGGAAGCAAGAGATCAGGGGCCTCATTTATAAAATGTGCGTATGCACAGATTTGATCTTAGAGCGTGCGTACGCTAAAATCCACGGCAACGTTCATATTTATAAAAACGGTCATATATATTTTTTGTGTCAGTAAATGAATGGCACATTTGAGCAGCATTAGTAAACTGTGTAAATATAAAGAAATGCCAAATCACATGCAGGTTTTTTCAGACCGGAGACCATAATTGTGTAATAATTTATTTTATTATGATATGAAACATCCAGTTTTTCTTTCAATAATGTTTCTTAAAGTTTTGCAAGAATTTCATGATATTAAACTTTTTTTTAGTTGTCATAGCAAGTGGTTTTAAAAGTAGGATGGCTCACTTTTTATAAGATGACTGAAAATTTTACTTGAATTCGTAGTTTATTCTTACTTTTGGAAACCTAATTGTTTTATAATTACTACTACTAT
>NW_015548206.1:558177-582849 GCF_001515605.1 Sinocyclocheilus anshuiensis | reverse complement strand
CATCATAAACAACAAAGATGCAGTGTAAGAGATTAATTGTGCAGTGTAGTCAGATTTTTTATTAACGGGAGTTTGTGCGAGATTAAACTGACCTTTTTAGTAGCCTAATGTTGAGAGTTCTTTTTCTTGCTTTCTGTACACAGTTTATTCCATGGTTTTTTTTATTATTATTATTTTATTTTAGAAGAGAACTTGCAAAGTCTTGATTTACTACTAATGCGTAAAATAGAAAAGAAAATGCACAAACTCATCTCCGACCGTTTTGTCTGTGTAGCCTATAAGAATAGGCCTATATCGTGCAATAACGGTTTTAATATATTCTATTCAATAACATTGTTAACTGTTTTTATTTATAACATCTGCTGCTTCGCTTCTGTGAAAATGAATAGACATTATTATTATTATTATTATTATTATTATTATTATTATTATTATTATTATTATTATTATTATTATTATTATTATTATTATTATTATTATTATTATTATTATTATTATTATTATTATTATTATTATTATTATTATTATTATTATTATTATTATTTCTGTTGTTTCTAGAAGTTGTAATTTTGATAATAGTCAATTGAAAAAATATAACAACACACACAGTTTGTCCACAGAATAATTACACATTATTAAATAAAAAGCGTCCCCGCACGAACCGCTACCTCCGCCAGCAGGACCTCAATTTCAGACTCAGTAAAGTTTTTTTTTTCTTTGTGCTCGTTATTCTCAAGCATAGAAATTTGGACATTGGCGTGTGCTCTTTTATATGGTAATGATATTAATTAGGGGCGTTTAAAAGGCGGAGATCTGACACCAGTCAGCTGCGCACAATTTCAAGACCATTTGCGATTTATAAATGTCACATCTGGAAGAGAGGCGTATGCACGTGTTTTTGTACGCAAGGTCGTTTTCTCTGAATCGCACTTGCGCACTTTTGAGAAATGATCTTAGAACAAATTTAAGACGGTTTATATGCAACATTTTATAAATGAGGCCCCTGGTCACACTCAATTTCTACATCAAGTGCCGATATGCTTCCAAAAGCCTGGGAGGCCTGTGGTGAGGTTCTTTATTGAATGTCTGCTGACAGGATATCTAAATCACCTTTTGATCCTGGGTAATTATTTGTAATCAATAATAAAAAATAACAACAACAACAGCAAAATAATAATAAAATAAAAAGGTGTGGTTGACATACAGTATTCTAATGTGTTACCAAGCTCCTGATGAATAACATGTACAGTATTTATTTCTTTATAATCCTATCCTAAATAATTACTATTTAAAGAAAGAGGGGTCTAAGTCCTGGTCACACAGACAGGAAAAATAGCTTAAATAGGTTAAACAGCTTAAATAGGTTAGATCTCTGACATTATTATGAATTATTAGGAGTCAACACACTTGACTCATTTTCAGGCAGACAAGTACAATTCAGTGTTTTGTTAAAGTGCCCCTATTATGGGTAATGATAGGTTCATATTTTGGTTTTGGGAGTCCCCGACAACAGGTTGACATGCATGCAAGTTCAAAAAACACTTTCATTGTCTTATAATATGCATTTATTTTTACCTTACTTGCTCAACGACTCCCAAATGATTCGCTCAATGATTCATTTTTCCAAACCCCTCCTTTGTGTGACGCTAATCTGCCGTGATTGGTCCGATTAGTCCGATTGGAAGAACAAGACGACAGTAAAGACAACAGAGAAAAAGATGGCAGGACGACAGATTAAGACGAAGTTAACAGACAACATACACGTCAACATATACTGATTTACCTGAACAAGTAGGCAATGACTGTAGACAAAGACAAATGTATAGTACAAAGCACAAAGCAGTCAACTCATTTTTGACACAAATGGATCCTCATATTAGCGTGCCGTGGGTTTTTTTTTTGGGGGGGGTAACTGAGAATGAATGGGGGAAAGTCACGTGAGAGGAGGCAATGCCTCCATCGCGATATAATTGGATATAACTGGTTATGTTCGGCTGTGATTGGTTCATGCGATAAATCCTGCCTCTTGTGTTCATGCGTGTTCTGTGTCCGCGAATCAGTCTGAATTAACAATAATGGTGTTAATGGGAAGACTAATTAAAAAAAGTAAGTAAGCAACTCACACACTTATAGATATAACCACGTTGTTACATCAAAATAAAACTTGAAATGGGCTGAAAACATGATCTCTGGGAGTTTTAGTGAGTAATCAGCTTTGTGAAATTTGAAGTAAATCTCCGTGTCTGTGACCAATATTTACCGAGCTTTGATAACTGATGATCCAAAAAATTAAAAAATAGTTAAAAGTTAATTAATAAAAAGAATAGCTGAACATAAGTTCACAAATAAAATATATATATTAAATTGTTACTGCCTTGAGTTATTATTTTGGAATAAATGTAATGCTTAATGTAATAAATGTAATGCTTGATGAGATTCATAACTTGATGAGATTCATACATGGCTTTAATAAATAGAATATTCATTACATTGTTAATGTAAAATATAAAATAGAATTGTTTTTTTTTCTGATAGTGTAAGTAATGTGTATTTAACCAAGAAAATGTGACTGGGACATGAATTAAAAAACGTTTTGCCTCCTCATTTCAGAACACCACCGCACACCACTGGTCTTGAAGAGGGTCTAGTAAAGTGTTGTTGTTTTTTTTCCTTTTTTTTTAAGTATTGTTAAAATAATGAGGAATGTTTTTTTTCTGTATGTGGAGTAGTAGAATAAAAAGTAAAATATTCTGCTTTTGAATGTAATGAAGTAAAATTTTGCCCAAACGAAAATAGTAATACAGATAATTGAAAGATATATGCCTACTTACACAAAAGAAGATTTTTTTTTTTTATTGTTTTTTCATGACATTTCTTTTTTCTTTTTTTTTGTGACGAATTGCTTATGTTCCTCTATAAGTCATTAATTGCATAAGTATTATAAATACAATACTGCATTAACAAATCAACACAGGTGTACCAGGACAAACCACCTAATCCCACGGAAAACCTCAGACGCTCTGATTTTATTTCCTCTTCTTGTGTTGGCGGACAGAATTCTCATTACGCAGTCAAAGGTTTTGCCCTGAGACTGTCTGCTCCAGATATGACAGTACCACTAAAGCCACCCAATCTCATGCAACACAATGAAACAAAATGGGCTCCAATGAGCTTGCTTGAATAAAAATCATATAAAGCCATCATATCTCTTTACAAGACTTAAGAGCTTGATAAAACAGCTTGTTTCATATAGATTCATTTTAAAGGTGACCTATTGTGCCCCTTTTTACAAGATGCAAAATAAGTCTCTGATGACCCCAGATAGTATATGTGAAGTTTTAGCTCAAAATACCTGAGAGAAAATTTTTATAGCTTGTTAAAATTGCTACTTTTAAGGTATGAGCCAAACGCGCCATTTTTGTGTTTGTCCCTTTAAATGCAGATGAGCTGGTGCTCCCAACCCCCTTTCAGAAGAGGGCAGAGCTTCAAGAGCTCAAGCTCTGGCATACAAATAAACATTCCACTATTAGTACAAGCCTGTTATCTTTACAGAAAATGTACTCAGTTTAAAAGTCAGTCATTTGATTGTACTGTGCATAAATGCGCATTTATGAATTACACAGACGGGGAGCACGGTGCGATAAAAATAACGACAGCTGGTCTCATGGTGCCTTAGTGAGCTATCACACACTTTATAGTTCCCACTTGTGATTTTGAGCTCAACAAATTCAAGCGGTCAACTTCACATTGCTTTCATTTGCAATTTTTAACTACCACATTCCTATTTACGATCATACTGGTAGCAAGTGAAGGCAGGCAGAGACAATAGTAGCTTTAGCAAAATTAGCCTGACAGAGGGCCAAGAAGCTCTTTCAGAAAGCAGATTTGGAAAACAAACACGTGATGCTTACTTTGTCTGGAGCTGACGTTCGTGCACGAAGCGTTGGTATTGATCCCTAAACAAATAGGGGACTTTAACTATTTTTTTCCAGGACATTTCCTTCGAAAATGAAATTTAACCACAGTGTCCTCATTGGCTCAGATGAAGGGAGTGTATGGAGACTCCTATGTTCATTGGTGCGTCCCAACACAACCCTTGTGATGCCTCTTTGGCGCTGACATTGTCTCCAGTAGCTACAGCAAGAAAACAGTAATGGCGTACTTCTGCTTCTCACTCAGGCCTGTGTCTATGCTAATAGGGCAGAGAGCGCAGCAGGCAGGATGGGTGGGACTTCTGGGAGGGAGAATCAGGAATCGCTTGTTCAGAGAGACTGTTTATGATTTATTGGGATTATAAAAAAATTAGTGAGTGGATTTTACTATTATAGGCTGGTTCTTTTCACATGCTGCGTCCCCATAACTGTGTTCAAACACTCAAATCTGCAAAAAGTTCCGCTGGCGGAACTGTCGACCCCAGGAGGTTAAGGCACCTTTATGAGTTTTTAGATCTAAGTTTTGGTCATTCAGTTCTTTGCCATTGTCGTCTTTTGGCTTGCTTAGCTGAGGGCACTTTATTTTTGGCAATACTGTCAACTTGATCCTCGAGCCATACGCTCTCTTGTCTGCGTGCCTTGTTTCATGTTGGAGCGTGGTGTTCGGATCCCGGCACTCATGTCTTGAGTTTTGGTTTCGTGTCGGGGTCCGGACACTCGCGCTCCATGTTCTGTCTTGTTGTGGGAGCATGCGGTCTCGAGTTCGCTCGGTCGTGCTCTCTTCTGTCCACATGTTTTGTGTAGCACGCGGTTTGTGTTCGGCCGCGTGCTTTTCCTGTTGTCTTGTGTTGTGTAGCATGCAACTTGGTTTTCGCTGGATGCATGCTGTCTTGTGTGAATACGCGGCTTATGAGTTTTCTCATTAGCTGCGTGTTTGTGTCTTGTTTTGTTCAAGCACATGGCTTGTGATTGTTTTGCTGGCCTTGTGCTTGTGTTTTTGTTTTTTGTCGAGGTTCAGACACTTGCACTTCACGTTCTGTCTTGTTGTGTGAGCGTGCGGCCCCATGTTCGCTCGGGCCATGTGCTCTCCTGTCCGCATGTGTTGTTGTGTTTGGCCATGTGCGTTCTCGTTGTCTTGTGTTGTCGCACACAGATCGTGGTTATATTGGCCAAATGCTTTCACGTTTTGCTTTCATGTTGTCATGTTTTGTGTGTACACGCAGCTTATGAGTGTTCTCATTAGCTGCGTGTTTGTGTCTTGTTTTGTTCAAGCACATGGCTTGTGATTTGTTTTTCTGGCCATGTGCTTGTGTTTTTTTTTTGTGTTAGCACATGGCTTTTGTCTTTGTTTCCTGTGTGCCATGTGCTCTCATGTCAATTGTCTTGACCCCACCCATCTTGTTACCTGATTATTGGTTAATTTGCCCCACCTGTGTTCCCTCGTTACCCTCCTCATTTGCTCCCTATTTATTCTCCTTGTGTTTGCAGTCCTCTGCCAGTTTGTCATCGCATGTGTCCTGTCAGCCTTGTCCTGATCCTGCCCTGCCTTGCCTTGTCATGCCATGCCAGCCTGTTTTTTCCCCACGGGGTAGTTTTTGTTGTTTGTTTTATTTTTAATAAAAAGCCCTTCTCTCCTGCAAAATTGAGTCCTCGCTACATCCTTCACCCCCCAACCCTGACAGCTTTGGCACAATCTGTTTTGTATAAGTCCCTATATAAAGGCGACTTGACTTGGTTATCTGGACTTTGAGAAGAGGGGCAGAAACCTCTCAGGTTTCATTTAAAATATCTTAATTTGTGTTTTGAAGATTAACTTTATGGGTCTTGTGGGTTTGAAATGACAGGAGGGGCAGTAAATTACAGAATTTTCATTTTTGGGTGAACTTTAATGTAAGGCTAGGTTTAGGATTGGGTTGTTTAGTACCTACTTATTACACAGGAATCATAATTATTTTTGTTAGTACATTGTATGTGTAAAGAATTTTAAGACTCCAAACATTCAAAGCAATTCACATACTTTCATTACAAGAAGGCTTTCGAAGGGTTACCACTTTACAGCACATGCAAATGCACAGAAAATTGTCTTGAAAAGACCAAATGATTATTCCCAAGCCTGGATTCAATTACAAAGCTTAGGAAAGGTGAAGCGGCGGCGATGATAATGTGCTTAAAAATACAATCCATGTGTGTCGAGTGAATTTCTTATCATGCTTATGTGCCATATTGAGGCTTTGTGTGACATTTCAGAATGATGAGATTTTTGTAAATGCAAAGGCCATGAATCAGAAAACAGACTCATTCAAGCTGATCTGCACATAGCCTGTAGGTTAATAGAAGATCTCTGGTAATCCACTCTGGCGACACTGGGTGGGTCCGACACACAGATGTACAAACAGCCTGAATGTGTGAACAGGTGATAAACCTGGCAAACTGAATTATGGTTTATATGCTTTCAGCATTTATCCTGCCAAGCAATAAGATTACCTTAAACATGCATGCGTTTTAATTTGATTTATTCTGTGATTAATACATTTGATTTCATACCTCCAGCCAGATGAACAGGCTTTTTGAGTAAACTCTGATTAAAAAACATTCTCTTTGGCAGATAATATTCATACATCGGCACAACAAGAGAAAAGCTGCGCTAAAGGGATTGGCGTCTGACGTGGTGTGAGTGTGTGAGGATAGATGTGTGCATGTAGACAGAGCCTGTGGCTGTACAGGATCAGCTTGGTAATGCAGGGTGGATTACTGATGTTTTTTAATTATAGGAAGACACACATCTCCAGTAGAAAAAAAAAGAGCCAACACTGAACCCAGTTCGCTTGGGAGCTTTAGAAGAAAGGGATGTGTGGGGAGAGGTGGTTTTGGTGGGCATCAACACTTCCTATCTTTAATATTTGATAAGATTCAGGATAGCATTATTTTTGCATCAAAGTGACCAATGTCTGTTCTGCAAAGTAAAACATGTTTACCTTTTGAATTTAGTGTTGAAAGACAGACCAAAAACAGGAAACGGTAGTTGATGGTAGATTTGATTTAAGTCGCAATCAATCAGCTTGTATATGTGACACAAAACCCATCTGGTGCACAAGGAAACATGCTCAGAATTTCTTTCTGACTTTTATGTATGCTGGCTGTTGGTCTCACATCTATCAGGATCAGCATGTACTTTCAACATAGGAAATGTGGTTGTGGTGTCTTGCGAAAACAGTGTTGCCCATTCTCTATGAGACTATACTGATATCCATTCTCTCTCAGGGAATGCATTTATGAAGATCAATAAATACTTAAGTACAGGCTTATTGCAGATATAAGTAATACAATACAAAGTTTTGTCGTATCATGAATGAGCATTCATAATTCTCTCTATTGCTTTTTGAAATTTAAGAGTGAACCAGATCATTAATAAACTATTTAACAAAAGTTTATGATTGTTTTCACATATACGTACTGTCAATTCACTCAAGAGCTTTTATAAAGAAATGTTTTTTATAAAGAAAGGTTTGTCAGTATATTAGGATTAGTAGTATATCCTTTCACTGAATGATTTTAAAATCTCATGAACTAATATGGCTTACAAGAAACATTTTTGTAAGAGTCTCAATCTTGTTTATAAAATTTTTGATTTCTCAAATTGTTTCAGAAATACAAGGCAATTTAATGTTCGGGCATAGTCCATATTGAATATTATTTGAATAAACAATAAATATTGTTGTACAATATAGGGGTAAAATATAGTAGTTAATGTAGGGCTATAAGGCAAGGATTCAGGGTGAAATATTCTCAGACGTCTTAAATGGATAACTCACCCAAAAATAAAAATAAAAATGTGCTGTTAATTTACTCACCCTCAGGCCATCCTGTCAAGAAAAACTTAGCTGAGTAAAAAGAGTAAACAATGGTAAATGGAGACTAACTAACCTGAATGTCTTTGCAGGAACCAGGGGCCTCATTTATAAAATGTTGCACATAAAACATCCTAAAATTGATCTTACGATCATTTCTCAAATATACGTACGTGTGATTCATAAAATGAACATATGTACAGAACACACACGTACGCAGCTCTTTCAGATGTGAAATCTATGAATCGCAAATGATCTTGAACTTGCGTGCAAATGAACGGTTTCCACTCTCTGCCTTGTAAACGACTCCTAATTAATGTCATTAACATGTAAAAGATCACCAGTCATCGTCCAAATCCTTTAATTTAGAACAACGAGCTGCAAGAACAGCTTACATTTTCAAAAACCTGCAGTACTCCGACAAGAAAAGACCCTGACGAGCACTTTCCCACGTCAAAGCCAGTTTTTACAAATATGAGCGCTGGCATGGATTTAAGTGTATGCACACTCTAAGATCAAATCTGAGGTTGGTGAGTAACAGATGATTGATGAGCAGATAGTTGGAGAATCACCAGGAGACAGAGGTTCAAAAAATAGAAAAGAAAAAGAAAAAGACAGCTGCATATGTGTTACAGAAAATGTGTAGGTCCCACGTACTGTATGTGATCTTACACCCCAAAACATAAACGTTTAAGGATACAGATAATAATACTCAAAATAATACTTCAAATAAAGACTTTATGATTTTTTCACCCCCTCATTACAAGCTTGTGCACATGGCCTAGACTCCCAAAAATGAAGATATAGGGACACTTGTAGCTTTTAGGTTGTTGATGCACAGAACAAGAGAATAGCATTTAAACAGTTAGTAAAAACTGAGAAGACTAAATTAAATGCACACCACACTTTCAGCAAAGAATTTCTCTGCTGCAGCTCATTTACAATGATCACATCTGGGATGCATGCAAGCTTGTAGTTACTGGCAGAAAGTACCTACTTGCACTTGAATTAGAGTTTAAAGTAGGAATCTTCCAATTTTATGAATATTTTTAATGTTGTTTGGGAGAAGGGTACAAGTAGCAAAGATTGTGATTAAATAAATGTAGTTTCTCTCTAAACCAGCTGAACTATGTTGATTTTTACACACATTCATGCACATTATTTTAAAATGAACATGTATGAAACTATAAAATCTACTGATTTAAAAAAAAAAAAGTAAAATGTGATTTTAAAACATGCACAATACACAGCAAAGCTAACAAGTTTCTGTACTGTATGTGTAGTAGTAGTATAAAATGTAAAATATGCCTTGGAATTTAATGAAGTAAAAGTTTGTCCAAATTATGAATGAATGAACTGATTCGCATGTGCTTATTTGATGAAGATATATTTCATTCTAATCTTATCTTTTTTCTGCTCTGGAATAACAAATTATACAACTGAGCTGAATCCCCTGAAAGTGTATAGGCCAGGTGAAATCGCCTAAAAAATTATTCTTGTCCCCCAAGCCTAATGAACCTAAAGCACATTTAAGCTTGATGGTTTGTTACCCAATAATGGCAAATTATGTGCCTGTTCCTATAAGGGTCAAATTTCATTAAAATAAATTCAATGTTAAATACTGAACAGAACTGATGAGCTGATGCACAGTTGGATATAAGGCACAAAACATTGCCCCATAAGACAGTAAACACCGTATGCGCTGCACCTGAGCCCTCAGGAATACTGCAATACTGACACCAACAATTGATGAGCTTCAAGTATTGCACAACAGGAACAGTAGAAACTAACAGGCAAGCACAGAATTATTCATGAGCGAGACTCTGAGCTTACATCTTCAAGGCAACAAGACTCATTTTCTTGAATATTAAACCACACCTTAAACACCTGAGGTCACCTTCACATTCTGATACTGAGAAGATAACAAAAAGCAAAGGAAAACAGAGTAAAGAGTAAAACTATACATACAGAGAACTGAATTAAGGAAGAAAAATGCTGTGATAAACAGGATTGATATAGAGTGTATAACACAATAACACAAGAGTTGACCTTTGTGTGAACTGACAGCTGTCGCTGTGGCAGCAGCTGTTAATCTGCCCAGCTCTCTTTCAGTCTCAATGTGAATGCAGTTGTTTTTAAACAATCTCTCCAAAGTAACTGATTCTGTCCTCATCATCTCTGTGCTCGCTCTTTGCCATGGCCGGGTAATCAGTCCCCGTTGATAGGCCATACACTTTAAAGGAAGGGTTGAAAAAATGAAAGTAGCCAACTGAAAGTGTTTAAGGAGGCTGAGAGAAGTGTATACCTTCAAATCAGTGAGCCAGAACAACTATGAAAGGCAAGGCTTACCAGAATTTGTTAGAATCAGAAAAGATAATGGCAGTGGGCATTTGTATCGCTCTGCTGCTTGCTGCACAACTAAAAAAATACCATCTTAATCGCCTCATCGGGTAGCAAAATAAAGTCATATATAATAATAGTATAAGCATTCTTAATATTTATAAAAACAAACCGCTGTATATAGTCATGACACCGGAAATTGAGTAATCACTGTCCCAGTGTAAAGTGAGCCAGGGTCCTTACCAGTGACCAGATTTGTGTACACTATAGGCTATATTTATTCTAGAGCTCGGGAGCTCAAGAGCTGATTGACATGCACCCCTGCAATAAATTATGATTTAACAACACATCAATATTTTCCCATTTACACATTGTATTATTTGTTATATTATTATTATATTATGGCTCTAACATTTTGAGTTGTGCATATTTGGAGTTTAAGGTGGAGTCTAAGGTGACATACGATTAAAAAATTAAGATAAATTACTATTTGTGTAGTTTGTGTAAACACAAACATAATACATCCATGTGTATTTAAATATTTTATTAACAAAGTGCAGGTGAAGCATGTTCAAATAATCAACTAATTCATTACAGGTGGAGCTTGTTTAATCAACTTAATTAGCATGATAAATATAGCCTATATATACAGCCAACTCACCTCTGTCCCACAATAGTTTTCCAGCATCCCTCCTTCATCCCGTATTCTCACTCTTAACTATTCTCATCCCAGCTTGGGAATAGGGGAGCTCTCTGGGTTCAGGCTATATTCCGAGCTCGAAGCCCACCTGTAGGACAGCACACCAAATATGCTTACTTTTTGCTCAATCTGATTACATGTGCGAACTCGTGAAATATTAATTTGCTATTGACTTAAAGGGATAATTCTATAGGCTATCCAAGATGTAGATGACTTTTTTTCCTTCAACAGTAAATACGTTTTTTAGTTGAAACCGTGGTCCTTGGTGGTTCACAAAATGCATACCAGACACTGTGATTTTTATTTTATTTTATTTTTTATTAAAAAAATAATATCAAGGAACATAAAATGAATACCCTTGGCTCCTGATGATATATTGAGGTCTTAGGAAGGGAAATGTACAGTCTGTGCAATAAACGTAACATTATTTACATCATACCTGTAATCCATAATTTGGTTTGGTAAAGAAATAATGCATGGGTAAAATGTAAAAGCCACTGTTTAACTCCAGTCAAGTGGTTTCCCATAAGAAACATTACCATACAAGTCTCTTCCATTGCTACGTTCAGTTCAACAGCATTGCATTTATCCAACGGTTTCCACTCTCTGCCTTGTAAACGACTCCTAATTAATGTCATTAACATGTAAAAGATCACCAGTCATCGTCCAAATCCTTTAATTTAGAACAACGAGCTGCAAGAACAGCTTACATTTTCAAAAACCTGCAGTACTCCGACAAGAAAAGACCCTGACGAGCACTTTCCCACGTCAAAGCCAGTTTTTACAAATATGAGCGCTGGCATGGATTTAAGTGTATGCACACTCTAAGATCAAATCTGAGGTTGGTGAGTAACAGATGATTGATGAGCAGATAGTTGGAGAATCACCAGGAGACAGAGGTTCAAAAAATAGAAAAGAAAAAGAAAAAGACAGCTGCATATGTGTTACAGAAAATGTGTAGGTCCCACGTACTGTATGTGATCTTACACCCCAAAACATAAACGTTTAAGGATACAGATAATAATACTCAAAATAATACTTCAAATAAAGACTTTATGATTTTTTCACCCCCTCATTACAAGCTTGTGCACATGGCCTAGACTCCCAAAAATGAAGATATAGGGACACTTGTAGCTTTTAGGTTGTTGATGCACAGAACAAGAGAATAGCATTTAAACAGTTAGTAAAAACTGAGAAGACTAAATTAAATGCACACCACACTTTCAGCAAAGAATTTCTCTGCTGCAGCTCATTTACAATGATCACATCTGGGATGCATGCAAGCTTGTAGTTACTGGCAGAAAGTACCTACTTGCACTTGAATTAGAGTTTAAAGTAGGAATCTTCCAATTTTATGAATATTTTTAATGTTGTTTGGGAGAAGGGTACAAGTAGCAAAGATTGTGATTAAATAAATGTAGTTTCTCTCTAAACCAGCTGAACTATGTTGATTTTTACACACATTCATGCACATTATTTTAAAATGAACATGTATGAAACTATAAAATCTACTGATTTAAAAAAAAAAAAGTAAAATGTGATTTTAAAACATGCACAATACACAGCAAAGCTAACAAGTTTCTGTACTGTATGTGTAGTAGTAGTATAAAATGTAAAATATGCCTTGGAATTTAATGAAGTAAAAGTTTGTCCAAATTATGAATGAATGAACTGATTCGCATGTGCTTATTTGATGAAGATATATTTCATTCTAATCTTATCTTTTTTCTGCTCTGGAATAACAAATTATACAACTGAGCTGAATCCCCTGAAAGTGTATAGGCCAGGTGAAATCGCCTAAAAAATTATTCTTGTCCCCCAAGCCTAATGAACCTAAAGCACATTTAAGCTTGATGGTTTGTTACCCAATAATGGCAAATTATGTGCCTGTTCCTATAAGGGTCAAATTTCATTAAAATAAATTCAATGTTAAATACTGAACAGAACTGATGAGCTGATGCACAGTTGGATATAAGGCACAAAACATTGCCCCATAAGACAGTAAACACCGTATGCGCTGCACCTGAGCCCTCAGGAATACTGCAATACTGACACCAACAATTGATGAGCTTCAAGTATTGCACAACAGGAACAGTAGAAACTAACAGGCAAGCACAGAATTATTCATGAGCGAGACTCTGAGCTTACATCTTCAAGGCAACAAGACTCATTTTCTTGAATATTAAACCACACCTTAAACACCTGAGGTCACCTTCACATTCTGATACTGAGAAGATAACAAAAAGCAAAGGAAAACAGAGTAAAGAGTAAAACTATACATACAGAGAACTGAATTAAGGAAGAAAAATGCTGTGATAAACAGGATTGATATAGAGTGTATAACACAATAACACAAGAGTTGACCTTTGTGTGAACTGACAGCTGTCGCTGTGGCAGCAGCTGTTAATCTGCCCAGCTCTCTTTCAGTCTCAATGTGAATGCAGTTGTTTTTAAACAATCTCTCCAAAGTAACTGATTCTGTCCTCATCATCTCTGTGCTCGCTCTTTGCCATGGCCGGGTAATCAGTCCCCGTTGATAGGCCATACACTTTAAAGGAAGGGTTGAAAAAATGAAAGTAGCCAACTGAAAGTGTTTAAGGAGGCTGAGAGAAGTGTATACCTTCAAATCAGTGAGCCAGAACAACTATGAAAGGCAAGGCTTACCAGAATTTGTTAGAATCAGAAAAGATAATGGCAGTGGGCATTTGTATCGCTCTGCTGCTTGCTGCACAACTAAAAAAATACCATCTTAATCGCCTCATCGGGTAGCAAAATAAAGTCATATATAATAATAGTATAAGCATTCTTAATATTTATAAAAACAAACCGCTGTATATAGTCATGACACCGGAAATTGAGTAATCACTGTCCCAGTGTAAAGTGAGCCAGGGTGCTTACCAGTGACCAGATTTGTGTACACTATAGGCTATATTTATTCTAGAGCTCGGGAGCTCAAGAGCTGATTGACATGCACCCCTGCAATAAATTATGATTTAACAACACATCAATATTTTCCCATTTACACATTGTATTATTTGTTATATTATTATTATATTATGGCTCTAACATTTTGAGTTGTGCATATTTGGAGTTTAAGGTGGAGTCTAAGGTGACATACGATTAAAAAATTAAGATAAATTACTATTTGTGTAGTTTGTGTAAACACAAACATAATACATCCATGTGTATTTAAATATTTTATTAACAAAGTGCAGGTGAAGCATGTTCAAATAATCAACTAATTCATTACAGGTGGAGCTTGTTTAATCAACTTAATTAGCATGATAAATATAGCCTATATATACAGCCAACTCACCTCTGTCCCACAATAGTTTTCCAGCATCCCTCCTTCATCCCGTATTCTCACTCTTAACTATTCTCATCCCAGCTTGGGAATAGGGGAGCTCTCTGGGTTCAGGCTATATTCCGAGCTCGAAGCCCACCTGTAGGACAGCACACCAAATATGCTTACTTTTTGCTCAATCTGATTACATGTGCGAACTCGTGAAATATTAATTTGCTATTGACTTAAAGGGATAATTCTATAGGCTATCCAAGATGTAGATGACTTTTTTTCCTTCAACAGTAAATACGTTTTTTAGTTGAAACCGTGGTCCTTGGTGGTTCACAAAATGCATACCAGACACTGTGATTTTTATTTTATTTTATTTTTTATTAAAAAAATAATATCAAGGAACATAAAATGAATACCCTTGGCTCCTGATGATATATTGAGGTCTTAGGAAGGGAAATGTACAGTCTGTGCAATAAACGTAACATTATTTACATCATACCTGTAATCCATAATTTGGTTTGGTAAAGAAATAATGCATGGGTAAAATGTAAAAGCCACTGTTTAACTCCAGTCAAGTGGTTTCCCATAAGAAACATTACCATACAAGTCTCTTCCATTGCTACGTTCAGTTCAACAGCATTGCATTTATCCATTTATCCAAAAATCACAACGTCATCAGTGACTTGAGCATCTGCAGTATAGAGTTGTTCACAAGCTGCAAGCACAATAAAGAGCTGCAACATAACTGACAACCGAAGACATTTGCGATTTCTTTTTTACACAATCAATTGTAGGTAAATTTTCACCACATCCAGTGCTCTTTTTTGTTTTCTGTCTTATAAAATTTATTTTTAAGAGGAAACTCTTACCTAAGAATTTTTTCTGCTATTTAGGAACAAAATATCACATTTTAAACTGGAGATGAAATGCGAGAAATGCAGGGTTATTAGAATGTAGCTTTCCAACTGAGGGTACATTCCACTTTGTTTCTTTTCCCCTTCCTTTGCTAACTTCCCTCTGTCTCATTGATATGGATATATGTTATTTCTCGTTCACCAAAATGAGCTACAGGTGCCAGGTAATCAGGAGAGGAATTGTGCGAAATGTAGTAACGAGAATAGTCAGTATTCAGAAGAAGCAGCCCTCTGGTGGCCATCAAGAGAAGCCTCAAAGTCTGTTTTCTTGTGGTTCAGATGGAAGTCCAAAGTTAGCATAGGGTCAAGGATGTCGTCCGAATTGACCCAAGCCAGTTCCTTTGAGCCACAGTCCACCAAATATTGAAGAACATGCCCACGTCGTCTGGAGTCCAGGATTTTGTGAACCAAGTATGCCTCTCCTCACCGTCCACTATGTGGAAAGCCATACCCACTGGCCTGGTTCATAGTCAGGATTAGGGCATCTATGGCCACGTTCACACAACTGCAAAATACAGTTGTCAGTCCTGTGTTTGAGTCCTTAATACGGTTATGTTCACACAGAGTACGGTTATTTATGGGGATGACAACCGCATTCTGTACCTGAACTCACACATGTAAATTTTCAGGATTCACAACCGCATTCTCGGAAAACACACACTGTGTGAACGGAACAGGACTGGACAACTATTTGTCTGTAACATCATATAGTGCAAGAGAGAGCCGCTCTGCTGCACAAACACGTACTACCGTGTGTTGCGTGTTTTCATGTGTGGTTTCGGTAACTTACAGTGATGGAGAAATGAGCTCTTTGTCATCTGAAAGTTTTCGATCCAGTCAGTTTTTCTTGACCGGAGTCTCTCCCTTCAGTTTTGTGAGCGCAACTCAAATGATCCGCTCCCCACCCAAATATAAAAACTGCTGTTGATTAATGAAGATCTGACGGAGTATTCAAGATGCTACTGTAAGCTGCTGTGTGAACGGGACATTTTAAAACTCACCCCTGAAAGCAAATTCCAAAAGCTGACAGTGTGAACGTAGCCTATGTCAGTCTGCTTGCTCTATCTGTTGGGGTACAGCTCGCTGGAGATGGACATGTGCTTGATTCCAAACTGCCTCACTGCGCTGTATCCAATCATTAATGGATGGGACCTCTGAAGATTCTCCAGACCACAGAAATAGTTGAGATTGGAAAGGCAGCACACATCGGAATGGATTGAGACCAGTGGAATAAAAACGATGACAGTCGCCAATGCCGGCCTGCCCAACAGTCAGAGCCATGGAACTAATTGCAGGAGTTTTAATTCTTAGTTTTTTACGGACGTTTGCAGTGTATATTATTATACTCATAATCTTTCATCATAACCCCCACAATAACATATTTTCTCTGATGATGTGTACACTGGCACAAGGCTGAGTAATAAGGCTGTATGAGTTTAATCTGTCCCCACCAGCAACCTGTCTCACAAATATTTTAGAATAAAACAAAAATTTAAGGTTGTTTAGACCAATATGGAAGCAATCAAGCTCCATTGCTTATTTCAGTTTGTAGTGTTCTAAAGCCCTAAACGCACTGCACGATTTTCGGCTGTTCCTGACAAAAGATTGGCATCATGAGACAATCGTGGCGATTTCTGTGATCATGGCTCCTAATCGGTGGTCCTGTGTCGTACAGTGAGAGAGGTTCAAAGATGGCCGTTGTCATGGTCTCGCGACCAAAGATAGCCTACGATACAGCATGATCACTGCACATTGTGTTTGCTGGTACGATCCACATTTACTGACCAACCAATAAAAATGCGACATGAAATCAACGCGACATGGCGCTAAAACATAAAACTGCTTACCTCAAGCTCTTATCCCTTCCTCTTTCGCCGCTTCCACTTTTTTTCAGCACACATAAAAAATACAACTGTTAAAGTGTGATTTATCATGCTCTTTTTGTTTAGCACTAGCACATGCTGATGGCATTTTATTATTTTATAGTAACGTGCATAGTAGTGTACGAGTCAATAGGTGCCATCATCGTACAGTCTACACACGTTGTATCCAAGTTTATTAGATCCATGTCGCACAGTGTGATATGCAGTTATCTTATAGGATTGCTAAAATCGTGCAGTGTTTTGGGAATTTTTTTTATAGCATGGAAAATGTTAAAAGATTTTACCTGCTTCTTAGATTTTTTTAAACAACTGACCAATGAGATCTGTGAGAATTAATTCACTTAACATTCTACAAAGAAACACTTGCTCACTTAAATCGAGTCAAAATGCATTAAAAAATGTAAACTAAACTGAGTGCACAGCTTGTGTAAAATAATTTTGCCTCATTACTTTTAGGATTATAACGAAGTGTCAGGAATGTCTTGAGCTGTCTTTGCGTACCCTTGGCAATGTGCTGATTTTATACTCATTAATGTCAGTCACAGCTCATATTGCCTTGGAGAAACTGGGCATTAAGCCCCAATGGTGACAGGCACCTCTGTTTACGGAAACCCTTCAGTCTGAAGGCAACCATTCAAACTGAGTTCATTACAGTTTTTTCAAATTGCTTACACACAATTTATGAAATTATGGCTCCATTTCTCGAAACTCTACACAACCAAAACAAGCACACAAGATGCAAAACATCACACAACTCTTGCAGAAGCAAACACTTCATTTAAAATAATTTTAACTGTTTTTTTTTTTTGTATAGTAACTACACAGACAAACATCAAATTCTTAGCCAAACTACACATGGATGTTAAAAATGTAAAGCACTACACTCTTGTGTCTTTTGCTTGTTCAGTGTGCAGTGGAGTGCACAGGAGTTTGTCATAGCACTCACACGTACATTTATGTACACAAATACACTGTATATACAGTATGTATGCATATTTAGTATATAGGTTAACTGTTAACAGAAATGCAGAGGGGTAAATATTTTATTCTCAAAACATTGTATTTTCATTGTATTTGAATAAGGGATCAACAGTAGCAGACTACAAAATACATTTGAAGACTGTACACAGATAGGCTTGTTACTGTAATGTAAAGAAAAAAATAGTGCATTTTGTCTCCTGTTTGGGTCTGGCCACAAAACCTCATCAAAATCACAAGCAATGTTCTCTCTAGCTAAACAGTGGGGGAAGTAGCATCTGGAGTGGTATATTCATCCCTGGCAAGCCCCCTTGTCTATGTCACCACAGGCCTCCTTCATTTGTATACTTTCCAACGTCACACCGAAAAGGACTCTTCTATTGGGTTTAAAAATGGAGAATATGGTGGCAGGTTGAGCATCAAAAGTTGTGGATGGTCATTAAAAGCAATTTCGGATCAAAGCAGTCCGGTCGGTGGAAACTTACGTTGTCAATGATGACAATAAACCTTGACTGCTCTGGTCCATTCCTCTGGTGATTGGGAACGAGGATATTATGCTTAAAGGGGTCCTATTATGCTCTTTTACAAAGTCTTGATTTTGTTTTGGGGGTGTACTAGAACAGGCTCTCATACTAGGATGTTCGAAAAACACATTATTTTTCACATATTTTACATTATTACAACACCTCTCTCCCCAGTCTGGCATGAACGGTTCGAATAGTTCCTGTATCAAATGAAGGCCCGCCTTTTGAAATACGAAATGTGCTGTGATTGGTTAGCTGGGCTAGTGTGTGATTGTGATTGGTACCACTCTGCGCCTGGTCGGGAAATAGCCGCCTGCGAGCTTCAGTGTAAATATTGCGTCAAAATCAAATCAATTTGAGCGCGATTTAAACCCGGATGATTGTAACCACTCTAAGTTCATCTGCCTTGGGAAAGCTAGCGTGTCTCCGACATAGTGATAAGTCCCGTTGCCTTCTCTAGTGCAGCTCAACCAGGTCTCGTCCCATTCATCATTATTTGTGATATCACAAATCCCGGAAAATATGCATTGTGATTTATGATTTCTGTTCAATAAATTATCTCCTTTTGAAGTGGACTTTGAGCTTTGTAACTTTGCAGATCTTTTTTATGCTCAAACAGCAACATTACAGACTAACTAAAGTTGAAAAAGTGAAAAAGCATAATAGGACCCCTTCAAGAAAAGTGATAATCTGGGGAGTATTGTACGGACCAAGAGAGGCATGATGATGAAGGACACCATTGTGACTAATGGCTGCACACATTGTGATGTTTCCACCATGCTGTCCAGGGACATTGACAATGACAATTCCCTATAATGTTTCTTCCCCTACGTCTTGTTTTGCATAGGTTAAAGCCAACCTCTTTAACATAAATAAAATCATGATGCTCTACAGCAGCTTCTAGTTCCATAACTCTCTGAAACAGACAGGACAAAACATTGTAAGACAGTATGAACATACATAGAGCAGTCAATAAGGACAGTATAGCTTACATGTATGTATTCATAGCAAAGTTGTATCACTCTGTCAGAATTTCGTTCAAATGTACTCTGTAGAGCTGCTTCATACAAATCTGATTGCTTTTCAGGAGATTCCTGAGTGTGGATCAACACCCTATTTATGTTATTGAATGTGTCGTCAGTGATGATGTGTTGTTGCAATTGTCAAATGTATGCTGTTGTTTGCTATGACCATATTCACTGTGTTGTTCCTGCTCTGCTGTGAACATCCATCTTCTTCCTCCGATGTAGGGTCGTCTATAAATTCTGCAAAATCATGAAGTGAATGGTTAGGGTGCAAGGTCTTTTAGTTTGCAATTAAAGGTGTAATTTCTGTAGTGCTGTAAGTACAGTAGCATGTTATAGAGTGTAGGTTTACTTACCTGTTCTCATTTCTAAATGTCCAGATGACACTAGTGTAGCGTCTGGACCAATCAAACACACAATATATATTTTGTTAACAGTTGACCCTGAGAGGTCAAGTAAATACTTACAGCGGATCTAAATATTTATAATTAATTATAACTAGTTATGATTCATTATTCATATTTCCCCGTGAGCTGATTCATTACACTAGCTACAGTTTTGGGGCTTAAGTTAGGCTGGACCCTCTGCCCAGCCTCCCTGAAACTCAAACCATGATTGAGCACATGGTCAACCAAAACTGAGTTTGAAGCACATGATGTGCTTGTAGTTTTGCAAACTTGGTCCAAAGATTAGGTATATGAGTGAATGGTTTCACTGAGTGGGCCTCAAGTACCACTTTTAGTGTCTATATAGTGAGAATAAAGGGCTAACAAGCAACAGGTGAGACTTATTAACCAAAGAAACTAACAAGGGTAACCATGACAACAAACAAGGCACAAGGCAAACAGTAACTAAACACGGGGAGTGAACACAGGGAACAATAGGGACAGACCCTGCGTTCCATTCGGAAGGGCTCATCCCTATGCCCTAATCCCTTCAAAGGGTTTACCCTCCGGAGTGAGAGCTTCGAAGGGTTGAAGGGTGTAGGGGACCAAACAACTGTTCCTTGAAGTGCCCTTCTGCGTCATCATCCCATGCCCATATGGAGACACCTTCATTCTGAAGGGCCCTTTGAAGTGGCCAGTTTTGAGCACTTCAGTTTGGAACGACCCTTCAATATGGAGGCCATGATAGTTTTCTCTCCGAAGTGCCCTTCGGAGGGCGATATATCCCATTTGGAATGCATCGAGGGAATACAGCTGGGGTGGAGCAGGCAGGGCGGTGAGCCAGGGCAGAGATGCCAGCCCAGGGACAGCCTCCGTTGGCAAATCAGAGAGAACGGATGCTGTAGCCGTGACAGAGGTAACTGCCTATGTGTGTGCAGCCCAAACACAAAATGCTGGTCGCCATCACAGGCAGCACAGATGACAGTGGACTACTTTCTGGGACCACCAGACTTGGGACTGCTGGGATGGAGGGCACCGCTGTGACAAAGAAAAAAAAAAAGCTCCCTTGAGGACCATCACTGACAAGTTGGGACTTGAGTGGTTTTTTAAGTGCAGCACAAAAAAAATGTAGTATTGTCCGGGAGGTGGGTTTGATAAAACAAGCCCAAAAACTGTCCTCAGAGGAAAGCTCGCCCTGGCGAACAAGGATTAGGCGCACTCCTGTTAGAGCAGTAGATCAGGTCTGTTGTTCTGTAATATTATGGGAATTGGAGAAAACGTCTCCAGTTACTCAACGTAACCGTGGTTCCCTGGGAGTAGGGAATGAGACATTATGTATGGGGAAACCCTTTTCCTCTGAAATACTGAAGCCTGATTGGATCACTCCATTGCTCTGTAGTAGTCAATGGCATTCGAGTACTCGCATGAGAGGCGGGCTCAGCCGGTATATAGGCAACATCAGTTGCCAATTTACCTCAGAATCTTTCGACTGATTGAGAGTTGTTGAGACTCAGAGGGGATTTTTCACACTACAGTTTACGTAATGTCTCATTCCCTACTCTCAGGGAACCATGGTTACGTTGAGTAACCAGAGATGTTCCCTTATCGAATCGGTCTCTCGACATTACGTATGGGGAACGTATAAAACCTCGCTGTGTGAAAACCATGCTGATCTAACTCAAGTAGAGCCAGTAGAGCATGCATCTGCAACAGCACGGAAAACATAGCAGCGCCGGCGCCTCCCTATACACAGTCAAGCAGTACTGAACTAGCGTGATATAGGAAGTGAAAACAAAGAAACAAACATGTTGATGCTGTAGCATTTACACCAGAGGTGCCCAAACACGGTCCTGGAGGGCTGGTGTCCTGAAGAGTTTAGCTCCAACCCCAATTAAACACACCTGAACCAGCTAATCAAGCTCTTACTAGGCATACTAGAAACTTGAAGGCAGGTGTGTTGAGGCAAGTTGGAGCTAAACTCTGCAGGACTTCAGGAAGTTAGCTGAAAGCCAATCTTTAATTTCAGCTAAACAGCTGGACAAAGATGGTGGAGGAAAAGAACCAGTGGGTTTGGCAGACAGGTAAAGTTGGTTGTCATCCGCATAACAATGAAAATGAATACCATGTTTCCTCAAAATATAACCAAGAGGGAGTATATAAATAATGAAAAGAAGCGGGCCCAAAACAGAACCCTGGGGAACACCAGTGGTGACTGTAGATGTTCTAGATCTGAAACTTTTAATTGAATACACTGAGTGCGTCCAGAAAGATATGACCTAAACCAAGACAGAGGAGTGCCAGTAATCCCAACAGAAGCTAACCTGTCGAGAAGTATCTTATGTGAGACAGTATCAAAGGCAGCGCTCAAGTCAAGAAGGACAAGTATGGTTAAAAGCCCAGAGTCAGCTGCCAGCAACAGATCATTGGTTATTCTGACAAGAGCAGTCTCAGTGCTATGGTGGGGACGAAAACCAGATTGAAATTGTTCATACAAATTATTATCAGAAAGATGTTCATGAATTTGAATTGCAATACACTTTTCCACAATTTTAGAGATAAACGGTAAATTTGAAATTGGACAAAATTATCAAAGTGAAATGGATCAGCCCCTGGTTTCTTAAGTATGGGAGTAATAATAGCAGATTTAAGAGATGGAGGCACAGAACCAGAAACAAGTGAAGCGTGGACAATTTTAGTAATCAATGGCGACAGGGCTGGTAAACAAGCTTTCACAAAAGGAGTTGGTAGAGGGTCTAACAGACAAGTCGAAGATTTGGGTAGTGGGTCTAACAGACAAGTCGAAGATTTGGATTTATTTATCAGACCCACTATCTCTGAAGTAGTCGGTAGTGTAAAGGTAGAGAAAACAGAATGAGGAGGTGTGTGAGAGATAGATTGACTGGAGTCATGGTGGAAAGTACTATTAAGCAATTGCTGATGTACATTTTTAACCTTAGACTCAAAAAAAACATATCAGATGGCAAAGAATCAGGAGGTCGCAGAATATTGTTTACCACAGAGAAAAGAAACCTGGAGTTCCCATTGCTGACTCTAATTATCTTAGAATAATAATCAGATTTAGTTTTGGACAGTGCATTTTTGTAGTTTTGAATATGTTCAGCATACATTTCTTTATGAACAGTAAGGCCAGACCTGATGAACAAACGCTCTAACCTATGGCCTTTAGTTTTAAGTTCACACAGTTCAGGTGTAAACCAAGGAGCTGAATGTACAAATGAAAGAGTTTGAGCTTTCACAGGTGCAAAATCATCTAAAATCACGTTCAGTCCATCATTGTAATATGAAACCAGTTCATCAACATTAGAGAAATCAGATTTACTGGAAAAGCTGGCAAGTTCAACAGCAAGGGTAGGCACATCAATGTTCTTAATATTCCGAAATGTGATCGGACGACACAGGTTTACCTTAAAAACTGCCAGTTGGGCACAAAAAGACACCAACAGGTGATCTGATATGGACAGATCAGAAACAGTACAATTATAAGGTGTTATACCAGAACAGCAAACAAGATCAAGAGTATGCCCCTTAGAATGAGTGGGCAGTGTGTTAAATTGCTGCATACCAAAGCAATCCAAGCATGATAAAAATTCACTTGTAAATGCATTACTGACATTATCTATATAAATGTTAAAATCACTCAGCATAATAACATTTGGAGACATGGAACATAGATAAGTCAAGAGTTCAGAAAGTTCAGTTAAAAAGGCATTATTGCTCTTGGGAGGGCGGTAAATAGTTGTGAGGATGGTAGGAATCGCCCCATTAATTTTTTAAGGCAATTGATTCAAATGAAGAATATGCAGGCAAAGTTAACTGAGATACTTTCAATTTCTCTTTATAAAGTATCGCTAGCCCCCCTCCCCGTCCCGTAACACAGGATTTACAAACATAACCATATCCTGGGGGAACAGACTGGTTTAGATAAAAAAAGTCAGCTGGTTTCTGCCACGTCTCAGTTAAACAGAGAAAGTCAAACTTACGGTCAGACATCAGATAATACACCAGAGGTCCTTTAGTGGAAAGTGACCGTATATTTAGTAATCCAAAGGAGAGATTGTTTTTACCAGAATCGTTGCCAACCGATCTGGCCAGGTTGGTTAATACTCCGTGATCAACAGTCCGTGTGAGCCTCCTCGCCGAGCGTGGTTTAGATGACCAAAATGACCGTATTTGATATGAGCCATCGATGTTATAAATTCGCCGAGACCCGCGATGTATATATTTCCGACATGGTATGTACACAGTATCTGAGGGAAGATGTAGAGCTGACGGAAGATTAAAAAGACGCAAACGGAGCTGAATAAGTTCCGCCGCCGAATACTGGAGCATCGTCCATACCACAGAATGGTATACAGCAGAAAGGACGACCCAGATGTAGTTCATCCGCACCAATAGCTCAATGATCTTCATAGTTGATCCCTGTGCCAGAGAGGTACCACGAAGAAACAGGTCAGTAACCGGCAGGCAGACCGGCAACCGTAGAAAGCATCAACACGCAGATCAACCAGCGTACAAACCCGCCGAATCACCGCGGATACACAAATCAGAGTGACTCCTTAAAACAGTTTAAAACAGTGCATAAATGCATTCATGCATTCATAAGTGCATGTAGATTTAGAAGTACTAAAAAGTTTAAAATTCCCTCCCTGAGCAGCGGCAGCTAATAGTGCCAGCATTCACCCGGAAGTATCAGTCAGTTATGATCTTAAAACACTGTCAACCTAAAAGTGTGTGCTTGATAGTCCAGGTAAGAATAGGGCGTGACATGAGATTTGTGTCCCTATTTGCTGGCTTGTTTAAATGCAGATAAAGTAGGGGCTTGGATT
>NW_015548206.1:557329-557827 GCF_001515605.1 Sinocyclocheilus anshuiensis | reverse complement strand
TGACGAAGCATAAGTCTGAATCTCAGCTCAGCGGCATGTCCAAACTGTACCATAATGCATTAATCTGCTTTAGTGAAGAAATCACAAAATTGCAGTATTCTTTAAACTGTTTCTGACGAAGAAAGCTCAGTACAGTGTTATATAAAGGTAGATTTGAGTGATGCTCCTCTTTCTACAGCATCAAGGCCTTATAGATTATAATTAGATCGATGCAATTCATCTACACTTTGACTGTATATATACAAGCCTAGCAACCTGGTGGTCATTACTGTGTTTCACTCGCTGAGTGAAACTAAAGGTGTAATACTGTACGTCAGTATTCATGTGTGAGGCACACATAACTACATACAGTGGGGCAAATAAGTATTTGATACACTGCCGATTTTTCAAGTTTTCCCACTTACAAAGAATGGAGAGATCTGTAATTTTCATCGTAGGTACACCTCAACTGTGAGAGACAGAATCTAAAAAAAAAAAAAAAAAAAAACACAGAAAATC
>NW_015548206.1:553837-557122 GCF_001515605.1 Sinocyclocheilus anshuiensis | reverse complement strand
AGCAGAATGGAGTTACAGGAGGAAATCAATAGACTTCAAAAGGCTCTGACAGCTGCTGAACAGCGAGAGCACCTGGAAAGGCAGCCAGAAAGGACCTGGAAAGGAAACTTTCCCACACAAAATTACTATTAAAGCAGCAAATTCTGAGCTCTTAGACAAAGTTGCCAGAATTGAGACTCTGATCCAGCAGCTGAACAACACTCAAGACAAACTTGACATGGTCCAAAGAGAACTCAGGTACTCTTATAGGCTGCAAAAGGAACCACAGTGGGAGAGACACCCTACTCCCTCACCCTCCCTCAGCAGTGCAAACTCCCTCAGGCTTGCACAAAGCTACGAAGGGTGGAGACAGCACTTTCCGCTTAACAACTCAGCAGACAGAACCATGATACCTCCAGCAACCACAGAGAGGAGGGGATCCCTTCCAAGCATCCCTGCAGCAGTGCATGATGTGACCTCCAGAGATCATGACAAGCTAGACAGAAACATCCCAACATTCACATATTCATATATATGGTGAAGAATGGTGGCGTCGTTTTAAACATTATTTGCAAGCAGACTCAGTATCAGACTTGTGTGTTTGTCCAATGGCTTTTTATTAACTTCTTATACATGCGCGTACCAGTTTCTGATCAAAATCAGATAAAACTATAGCTTGAATGCACTGTCCTACAAACAGTACAGAAGTTCTTCAATGCTATAATGCATGTTCAAATCATACGATAACAAACTAACCTGATATTAGAGAAGAAATCCTAATTTCAGTTGTTAACAGAACACAAATCTTCTCTGACGAAGGAATCTCAGATTAGCATTTGCCACTTAAATGGTACCAGAATAAATCAGTCTGATCTTGGGCGAAGAAATACCCACTTTCAGCACTGTTGTAGGTGATCTGAGCGATGCTCCTCATTTCACTGATTTAAGGCCTTATTATGTGTTATGTATCATTGTATTCATATTGACCCGCTCATGTGAAACATTTACGTAACCTTATTATGTGTTACGTATCATTGTATTCATATTGATCCGCTCATGTGAAACATTTACGTCAAATTAATGGTGTTATTCTAGCGTAGCTAACTATGAATTCACCATTGCCTGTGAAGTGAACGTGCTGTTTTGATTTGTGAATGAGTTGCATGTGATGTCATGACTGAGCACACCTCATCTGATAACATGGGAGTTTCCTATGCATGCTCACAGCACAGATCAATCGCTGCTCTGCTTGGGCTGTGATGTGAGCTTGCATTGGTCTCCTAGCAACATGTGACCAAGGAAGTGTGAGCAGACTCTTCCGGGTTAATCTGATAACAGCACCCACTTCACAGACCTTTGTGTAAACAAACAACTGCATGTAGCCAAAGCTAGCTCTCCAGCAGCCCTAAACGCATACAAGTTAAAGCCCTCTACATCAACTGATAGCTGTTAGCACTCAGCCAATACTTAGACCCGTGTGAGTGTAGAGTGTAACATTTAAACCAAAGACTACAGACCTTGGGACCTTTTAGACTAAAGGACTTTGATTTGAACTAGTGATGGGAGAGACAAAGCTTCTCGAGGCTTTGAATCAAATGAATCAATTGTGCCACAAATGATTCACTGTTTCGAAGCGCTCTGTGCTGATAACCCCTGCTGGTCAGAACAGTGTAAGTGCAGTGAAAACTCAACTCAACGAAACGCCTTACCAAACCAATAGCCAATGTTTTATTTAAGGAGTAATCAATTAAAGGCAATCAACGATCCCTAATACCCTTAAATATTAAGTTTTTTTTTATACGTTATATTTCAGTAAACTTAAAGACCAATAGGAGACTTGTAAATATGCCTAATCCCTTTATTAAATGCATCACTAAATGTGTACGAATGTATAAAATTGATACGAGATCACATACAAATCATAGACACTGGTTCATGAGACCTAGCATCGAACCATTAAAATTTCAAATCAATCTGAAACAGCTATGATGTGTAAAGAATCCTCGTTTACTGAAATCACATGACTTTAGCAGTTTGATGCTCACTCTGAATCATGGATTCGAGAAAAAAAAAAAAGATTGACAGAGGTCCCGAAGCTCTACAAAGCATGTGTCAAAGACCCCCATCACTAGTTTAAACAATTTCTTTCTCTCTCTCTACTCCCTCACTCTTGGTTTCACTCTCCGTCAAAACCCATATACTTGGGTTTTATCTGTGTTGGCTAGAATTCGATTTTTCTATTTTTTCTAAATTCTATTTTATCTCATTTCATTTATATATGTTTAATTAGCCTGAATATCCTTATTCAGCCAAGTGGAATTTAATTAAATTTGAAATTTAATTGAATCAATGTCCTTATACACCTTTCGTTTTAGTTTCCTATAGCTATAAGGACACTCTACTTTTACTCTTCATTTTGACTTTATTCCTCTATTCTATCTCATTTATTTACTTTTGTTTCAGGCTGAATTTAATTGCATTTGAAATTTAATTAAATCAGTCTGTTTATTTACCTCTCCTTTAGTCTTCTAGAGCTATAAGGGCATTCTACCTGGACTTTTACCTTATTTTAGTTATTTTACCATCACCATCTTCCCTCTTTGTACAGGATTACAGTAGTTCTAGCAACTTTTGTTTCCTTAATGAGTTATACAGGTTATTACTAGCCTAATCCCTGTTTCCTCTCTACTTCTCCTCACACCTCAGTGCCAGGCCTAGTACATTGAAGTGCAGTTACTGTTCAACACAATGTAGGCCCAGATAGAACTAGGAACACTTCCCATTGTTTCTTTTTCTTTTTCTTTTTGACCTCGAGGTATTTGGTGTGTCACTGCTAGCTTAGCTAACAGTCTAACCCTAGGTTTATGAGTTTATTGCAGCATCACCCACCAGTAACACCTGCTTAGCCATATCGCCTAGCAAAAACTAAATAGGTAAAATCCTCCTTCCTCCTTTTCCTTTTTGATTTCATCTTATTGTTTTATTTCAGTTTTGTTTTATTTGTTACCCTCGTAGTGACATTTGAGGAGTACCATCAATGTTTTGAGTAATAGTTTGATGACATGTACTAGCCCAGTCATTAGTCTACGCTGTTTGCAGCCATTAACAAAGATACTCAAAGTCCTTAGTTCTTTTCACCAACACTAAATTGTAGCCTTACAAATTGTAGACTTACTAGCTGCCCCACATCAGCTCTTCCCACCTTACACGGCCTACAGAGCCATTCCCCATACAGATAGCTTAACACCTCTGTACGTATTTGCATTTGCCTTCTGCCTCTCTCTCTCTGGTGTTCCCACAAGTGTG
>NW_015548206.1:542172-545537 GCF_001515605.1 Sinocyclocheilus anshuiensis | reverse complement strand
ACGTACTTGCATTTGTCTTGTCCCTTTCTCTCTCTGGTGTTCCCACAAGTGTGCCAGTATGTCGCAGACATTCCACAGACATCCAGCCCTGCCAGCTCCCCAGGACCACCTGGAAACCCAGCAGAGCCCTGTGATGAACATCCTTCAGCCCAAAGCAGCCAACAACCTGCGACGGCAGAGAAAGAAACAGTGAGACTGCGACACAAGTGGACACCTGACACCAAGCCTGGACAACCAGGAGCTGGCCAGCATCATCTTCTCCTTGGCCCACACCTTCAAGGGCCTCAGACAGGAAGTAAATGAACTGAACCTGCAAGTCTCTGCATGCAGCCAGAGCTGAAGTCCAAACCCTGACTCAGCAATTCTGCAACATTAAAGAGGAGCTTGACATGGTCCAGAAAGAACTGAAACAGTCCTACAGACTGTGCATGGACTCAAGTAAAAGTCACCCTGCTGCACGTCACACTGCCAGCAGTGTAAACCCCCTCACCCCGGTACACAGATACGGGGGGGGGGAGAAGACTTCTGCTTGACACTTCACAAGTCAGTTTCCTGGAAACCTCTGCAGCCGCAGAAGGAAAAGGATCAATTCAGACAAACTCTGAAATGACCTCAACTAAATGGCCAGACACAGCCCTGCATTCACACCAGAACTTGCAGGAGACCATGACGTCCACCCCTACATGCGAGACATTGACTTTTACCTGCAGTCTTGGACCAGTGTGAACCACCAAAATAGACTCTATCTGCTCTGGATCACCTCTAGCCCAGAGGTGTGACGCTTCCTGGCTCGACAGCCAGGACACATTCAATCAGACTACCAGTGACTTAAACAAGCCACCATAAAGGAATTCTCAGACCCAGAGTCTGAACACAGACTGATCGCTGCCCTAGACACCAAACAGGGCCGGTATGAAACTCTCCATGCTTACTACCACAGACTTCGACAAGCTTACTTCAGAGCTCACAGCGAACCTGGGATGGAGGACGACACCAGCTTCAAGAGCCTATTCCTCCGAAACCTCCACCCTATTGTAAGTCACCATTTAGGCATTATGGCCTGCCCCACTCAATGCCTATTCAACAACTGCGTGACCTGACACAAAAGGCCTTTAACAAGCACAAGGCCTCCACCAAAGGTGTTTGTAAGACCCCACTGATTCTGAACTGCACATCCCATAATCCAAAGCAGGCACCAGAAGGCACCCAGTATTGCCACAATGCAAGGCCCTTCTGCAGAAAGCCACTAGCCAGCAGAGGACAGAGCCGTCACCATGGCAACAGACCCAACTTCTGCTTGACACTTCACAAGTCAGTTTCCTGGAAACCTCTGCAGCCGCAGAAGGAAAAGGATCAATTCAGACAAACTCTGAAATGACACATGGAGTGACACTCAAAGACCTCAACCGAATGGCCAGAAACATCCCTGCGTTCACACCAGCACATGCAGGAGACCATGATATCCACGCCTACATGCGAGACATTGACTTTTACCTGCAGTCTTGGACCAGTGTGAACCGCCAAGATAGACTCTATCTGCTCTGGATCAACTCTAGCCCAGAGGTGCGATGCTTCCTGACTCGACAGCCAGGACACATCCAATCAGACTACCAGCGGCTTGTACAAGCCATCATAAAGGAATTCTCAGACCCAGAGTCTGAACACAGACTGATCGCTGCCCTAGACACCAAACAGGGCCGGTATGAAACTCTCCATGCTTACTACCACAGACTTCGACAAGCTTACTTCAGAGCTCACAGCGAACCTGGGATGGAGGACGACACCAGCTTCAAGAGCCTATTCCTCCGAAACCTCCACCCTATTGTAAGTCACCATTTAGGCATTATGGCCTGCCCCACTCAATGCCTATTCAACAACTGCGTGACCTGACACAAAAGGCCTTTAACAAGCACAAGGCCTCCACCAAAGGTGTTTGTAAGACCCCACTGATTCTGAACTGCACATCCCATAATCCAAAGAAGGCACTGGAAGGCACCCAGTATTGCTACAATGCAAGGCCCTTCTGCAGAAAGCCACTAGCCAGCAGAGGACAGAGCCGTCACCATGGCAACAGACCCAAGTCCCAGACCAACCACTGGCAGAAACCATAGAAAAGGCCATCCTCATCCTGCGAACACCACGGTATGTCCAACGACAGTCCCCCACAACATCCTCCTCCACACCCTTCACACAGGTGCCAAAAGGATGCTGCACAAGGACAGCTGGACACGCCTACTTCTGAGTTACAGGAGCTGCTGACACTAGCAAAAGAGCTCCTTGAACAAAACTCAACTGAGGCGTAATGGGAAGGACAAACTTCTGACTCCTTGCCTGACGCAACACAGCATCAGACCCCTCCAAGGGAGGAGCATCCCTTAAAACCAGTCTACACCCCAGAAGCAGCCAGACAACGTTGGATGGAGCAACGGGCCCACATGCCCAACTGCGAACCCTCTACCAACACAACTCAGGCAAGCTCAAGTCGGTGCCGCCACAAGAGCAAAGCGACACCGCAAACATCAGATTTCTAGTGACGTTCAAGCTACACAGAGGGCTAACAACCACCTGCTGCCCTCCTGGCACCATCACTAAGGCAGTCTGAAACTCTCTTCACACTACAAAATCTGCGACCCCTGGAACCACCTGCACTCTCACCAGTGAGAGTCTAACCCGGCTGTTCCACATTGCAGGTACCACAGATAGCCTACTGGCAAACAACACCCAAAACAACCATCTTACCCAGACCAACTCACTTACCCAGACTAACTCACTTCAGGATGACAGGTGACACAGCCTCGACACCTGCTGCACAAGCTCGAGGACCCGCACCTTGCTACAGCTTACATCACAACAGCACACCACCTGACAGCATCCACCACGGCACCACAACCACTCCTGGATGCAACCAACAGCCAGAGAGCCACCACTGTCTCCCAGCCGTGAGTGGCAGGTCTGTCTGATTGTTCTGCACCTTTGACGTCACTCGCTGTTGTCTATTAGATGGACAACAACGTTCGAAAGGGTTGAAAGAATTATGTAGCATTTGGACTAATCAGACACACAACTATTTGTTATATTAAACAAATAATATCTAACGCCCCCTCATCTAACCAAAGGGCCAACTATGAGGGTCTATGGACCCTTCCCCCGAAATGCAACTAACACCTCAAAAGGGCAGAACAGGCCTCTGGTTCCATGGCAACCAAAGACAAACCATCTGATAACACTAGTTTTACTGCTTAAAGGAATGCAGGCAGAGCAACTCTCCCTCCATTTCTTTTAAGGAAAGACACATAATGCCCATAAAAATGGACTCTTCTCTAATTAATTCATAGGAAAACCTTTCTTTGAATGAACACACATAT
>NW_015548206.1:511680-541531 GCF_001515605.1 Sinocyclocheilus anshuiensis | reverse complement strand
AGCCAGTTCAGTCTGCGGTTCTGTTAGATTCTGAGAAGATGAGGATGTGAGCTGGAACGCTTCTGCAACTCTTAAGTCTGAGCCAGGCTCCGGCCTAGTCTTTCCATTCATCAAGATCCTCTGAATCAAACTGGTTCTTTCTCATCAACTAACTTCAGCAGAGACCAACTGGAGCCCCAAAGTGCATCAGGACTCTTTTTCAAACAGGCGAGACGTGCAAGTATCAAACTTAGTCTTATTAATTGATACATTAAGTATAATTTGCACCTTTTACAAAGGTGTGTTTGAACTAAGAAACTGATGTTTCCTTCAGGCTGTAGATCTGCTGAATATCAATTTGTACCATAGCTTCCTGTTTTTATTTCTCTTCTCTTTACTGCTTAAGCTTTAACCCTTTTTCCTATGCCAACTGTATGTGTGTGTGTGTATGTGTATGTTAGACTAGTTTAAGTGTTTATGTAGTTAATAAAGTCTTACTTGTATCACACTTGAGGTTGTTCATTGTTTGCTCATAACTGGAGTCCCTAATCATGCAGATTTTTGCTACATGCTCTGAGTAGTATTGTACAGTAAGAAAGTTATTTTCCTTAACCAGGAAATTAACGTTCTTAGAATTGACAGACAGTTGACACTGAGAGGTCAAGTAAATACTTACAGCGGATCTAGTTATTTATAATTAATTATAACTAGTTATAATTAATTATTCATATTTCCCCTTTGAGCTGATTCGTTACAGTGCTGACATACATATCGACTGGCTTTTTTTTTTTTTTTTGGTTGGTTAGTTCAGTAGCTGGCCGGTACCTATGGTTGCATGAGCATTTCAGCACATTTTCGAAAGATGTGGAACTCACCGGTCTTGTTATAACAGTGCCATGACCGCACATACTGCGGTGAAGGCTCATGCAGCAGCGCTGTTTCGCACCATCTAAACGACCTAGTTGAGACACGTGCCTGTGAGGGGCATGTCTTCAAGAGGCTTAGTCATCCAATGGCTGCTCAGCCTTCTCCTCCTGTACAGATAGAACGTGTGGTCCAGAAGAAGGAATATCCAGGTTGTAAAATCTTCCAAAAGTGTTCTGAGACGACCAGCCCGCCGCCGGACAAATGTCCTGAATAGACAAACCTTGAACTCAGGCCCATGAAGATGCCAGACACTGGGTGGAATGGGCATGCACTCCCCATTGGGCAGTCAAGTCCTCGGGAAGCATAAGACAAGCGAACAGCTTCCACAATCCAGTATTACAGCCTCTGCTTCGACAGCGGGCCCTTTCTTAGCACCCCCGAAGCAGACGAAAAGCTCCTCCGAAGTTCGAAACTGGCTAGTTCTGTCTATGTAAGCACACAATGCACACACGGGGCACAAAGCATGCTTCTGTGACACTGAATCGGAGGCTGGTTCGGGGGGCAAAACGCTTGTATCATAATAACCTGAGCTTTGAATGGCGTTGAGAGCACTTTAGGTTTGTAGCCATGTCTGGGTGTGAGTCTGACCATGCATTTGTCTGGGCCAAACTGCATACAAGCACTGCTGACCAAGAGGGCATGCAGATCACCCACTTGCTTCCCGCATGCTAATGTGAGCAGTAGTGCCGTCGTAAATGAGAGCACTTTCAAGTTGCTTGATTCAGCTAGTTCGAAGGGTGGGCCGGACAGCGCATTGAGCACTAATGACATGCCCCATACCAGCATCAGGTGAGGGCAGGGGGGATTCAGCTGCCTCACGCCCTGAAAAAAGCTTGTTACTAGAGAGTGTTTACCCACTGAGCAACCCTCCAACGTGTCATGAGAGGCAGCGATAGAGGGCACATAGACTTTTAGCATAGAGGGAGAGCTACCCGCATCTAGGCGTTCTTGGTGGAAGGAGCAAGCGCAAAGGAGCAAGCACCATGCCAGGCTTTGGAGGGCACATGAACTCACTCCTCCCTGGCGATTGATGCATGCTACCACCGCTGTATTCTCCGTTCGGATCAGAGCGTGATGGTCTCTCATGAACAGGATAAATTCCTGCAGTGCTAAGTGTAGAGCTTCCATTTCTAGGCAGTTTATATGTTGGCGCTTCCAGTCAATCGTCCATTTCCCAAACGCTGGTCTGCCATCGCAGAGGCCTCCCCAAACTGACAGTGACGCATCTGTGGTAACCACTATTCATCTGTCCACTCCGCCCATAGTGGTACCTTGTTTGTACATGACTATGTTGAGCCATGGCATCAGCGCTTCGCGGCATGAGCACATTATGACAAGGCACTCTGTCCCTGCTCTCCACACCTGCCGTGGGACCCGACTCGTATGCAGCAAGCCCAGGCGGCAGACAGTGGCTGCAGCTGCCATCAGTCCTGTTTTCAGAGGGACCAAAAGGGAAAGGGAAAAAAAGGCCAGTGTATAGTGAATAGACTGAACCCTCTGTGCTGATAAATGTGCGAGCATCGTGCGCGAGTCTAAAACTATCCCTAGGAATGTAATCGACTGGCAGGGTTGAAGTGTGCTCTTTTGCATGTTCACAGACACTGTGAGAACTCTGAGCGAGAACGTGCTCTCTTTGTCACTGGTCCGCCATCATCTACAGACCACGCACTTTTCCTCCTGGAATGAACATCAGGAATGCTGAGTCTTCTTGTCCGCCCGACGTCCTTGCTGCTGAGGGGCTGGCTTCGCACTGTAGCATGATTTCTTGCGCAACCTCTGTCAAAGCGGTGGCTCGGGGTCACAGCGTTAACTCATGCTCGGTGCTGAGGTGCTGATGACGATCTGGACCTCGCCCTAGGGGAAGCATTGGACCGCTTGGGGAGGAGGTGTGGCAGCATCTTTGTTTTAGCGCCTAAATTTCTCGGAGAATGCCTCCACCCCATCTCTGAAGAAACCACGAGGGCTCACAGGAGTGTCGAGCAGTCGTGCCTTCTTTGCGTCCCGCATCTCTGTGAGTTTCAGCCACAAGTGACGATGCAGGACAATGTCCGATTGGCAGCTTGCACTGGGGAACAACCCATCCAACGCTTTGCAGGCTGCTCGGGGACTGCCCAGTCCAGTCCAGTCCCATATGTGTTACAGCCTCGGTGAGAATGCTCTCATGAGCTCTGCGTCCAAAGAGGCAAGGGTGGAGCTAGACTCTTCTGTAACAGCCTCCGACCAGGCACACGGGTCAGAGGCTCTCATAGACATCGTATCGTGCTTCAGACAGAGAGCGGAAACTGTCCTCGGTGTAGGAGAGAAGAAGCTCTGACATGCGAAAGTGACGTGGACATTGGGCCGATGTCAGCTCATCAGCAATGGTGGAGGGTGGGGCAGATGCAGAAGCCAACATGCCACCGTTGTGTACAATGGCAAGCCTCGCACGAAGGATCTTGATTGGAAGGGCCTCACAGGCTCTGCGATCCGATCCTTCAAGTGCCGCCTCAGCGTGGGTGCAGCCCAAGCACAGCACACAGTCCATGTGCGCATCTGGAAACTCGATGGGCACACCACACATGTAGCATCCATGAAGAGACATCTAGGTTTTTTTTTCACCATAACGCAGGAGGGGATTGCTTTCCACGTCGTCCGCTCTTGTCGCGCAGGTCAATGGTGAAACAGGTTCCAGATGAAGGAGAAATATTCTGAGGTAAATTGGCACCCGATATCACCTATATAGCGGCTGAGCCCGCCAATCAGGCGAATACTCGAACACTGTTGGCTATTGCAGAGTAATAGAGTGATTCAATCAGGCTTTAGCATTTTGGAGGAAAAGGATTCCCCATACGTAATGTCAAGAGACTGACTCGATAAGGGAACAGGCAGAGGGACAACAGGGGCAATAGGGACAGAGAATACACTTCACAAAGTCCAAAGACAAATACAGGGAATCTATGACATTTGCAACGTAATATTTCAGGTTGTTTTTATCTGTAATAAATTTGCATCATCACAAATCTGTCATTATAGTGTATGGAATGTAGATTAATGTGAAAAGAAAATGAATCTAAAAGCATAATTTAATAGCGTAAGGCTACAGCATAAAATGTGTGTGTGTGGGGGGGTTAAGGGGTCTGAATACTTTCTGTAGCTAGTTTAATTTATTTATTTAAATATGATTGTTTCAAAGAACAGGGAAGACAATTCAATAGCTGAGTTAGCTTGTGAGTTTCTGAATATGCTATCTATAATACGCCCTATGCGTTAATTTCTCCAATAGTGAAAAACAAAAAAGGAAAAAAAGAGTTTGTGACTTTCTATTGTCTTGTTAGGTTGTATTTGAATTTAGATAGCAATAATGTGCAGTTTGGTTAGAAGTAACACATCAGGTGTAACCCTGTTTCCAGTTGGAGTGGGACCTGGAAAGCTGATTCATACTGTATATTACAATGAGCTGTGCTGAATTGATCGACAGAGGGAAAGAGAGATTATATAAGTAAGTCTGTTACCACTTTCAAAAATGCAGCACAGCAAAAACTATTTCTCAGGGGTTCAGTGGGGAATTCTGCAAATAAGATGGTTTGTGCATGCTGTAATAATCAGTGTGACGGGTATTAATAATTTGCTGGGGTGTTGGGACACTGAACAATAGCCCAGAACAGAAAGATGAATGGTCTAAGGCTCTGAGAACCTGATCAACGAGCAGCCAAAGCAGAATATTAACAGAAGCAGAGACCTCGGAACAGACTGTCCTCTACAGATGCATTTTAAAGGCTTGATTGATACTTCATGTGGGTCCTTGTGTTATGTACAGTAACAAAATCATACAAGTATTGACTCCTAAATCAATGCACAATATTCTTCATAAATATCAGTTTTTCCCTGAGGATCTAAAAAGGAATTTAAGATAAATGCCAACAAATTGTGAGCCTCGTATATTCTTTATTCCAGTAATCATTCATCCATTTGTCTTAGTGATAAAGGAATAGTTCAACCAAAATTAAAATGTAAAATCGTAAATGTAAATATTTTGAAGAATGTCACAAAATGTAAACTGTATTATCGCACAGCTCTGTATACATAAAGTTGGATATATAGCCAACTTTATCCCAGTACATTCACGTAAAGCTATATATATTATATAACAAATAAACTTTTTTTGTAACCATACCCAAATGGATGCACAAAGGAATTATTCATCTCTATCACATATTCTAAACTAATTCATATAATTTAACACACTAGTTCAGAGATATGGGGTTGGGGGAGAGCAGTTTCTCCATTATCAACAAATAAAGTCCGTAGTTAAATCAAAGATTAATATAAATACATCCCTGTCAGTTAATGAAAGAGATAACGAATATCACTACCTCCACAAAATTAATAACCAAACTACATAAACGTATATCAAATACCGATGAAACAATAGCACCACCAATGTCCAAATGGGAAATAGTATTGGCTTTCTCCCCCAGTCTCGACCTCTGGAAGGAAATCTGTAAAAACACCTCTTCTATAACCTTTTCTTCCAAATGGATCTGGCATTTTATTTATTTTGGATATTAGTGATAAACGTTCCATTATTATGGAATCTCTTTGTTTACTTGATGACATCATAGAAGTCAATAATCTCTCAATATAAAAATCCACTCCTCATTTCTCTATCGTCAAGAAAATTATGTTAAACTGGAAATTATATATATATATATATATAGATCTTCTGCTGCAGACCAGAGTTCTATGCCCGAGCCCCTGAGCCACATGCGAGTGCCATCTCTTACCATGGAGTCAGGGTTTGCCAACATACCATCCCAGAGCTAAGGCCAGTTGCCACTTTAATCCCGAGGCCAGAGGCTATCACCAGTCCATCACTGGATCCCTTGGCTTTGCTGCTGGACTCCAGGCCCTTGACTCCACCTTGGCTCTGTGCTCCCTCAGCTCCGCAGGGGCCCATCATCACTAAAGCTCCACCAGGCTCCCCTGTCCCTCTGGCTACACCTTGGTCTCTCGTCACCCTGGTTTCACCACGGACTTCTGGGCTTCTGGCTGCACCTCAGCTCTCCACCCTTTGGGCTCCACCGGGATCCTCCTTCCCTCCGATTCCACCTTGGTCCTCGCTCCCTCTGGCGTTCCCCCATTCTGCCAGTACCTCATCACCCTGGTTTGTTGTCTCTGCAGTTCTGTGGAGAATTCTGCCTGTTCAGTCACCTGTCATTTCTTGCCTTGTATTAGTGATGTGCAAGTATTTATTCTCCTTGCGTATCGTCTCTTAGCGGGTTAAAAGTATCTCAACACCAGTGCAACTGTGACAGAACTGAGGGAAATTAGTACATAGTACATAATTAGCGTGTATATACAGTATCTCACAGAACTGAGTACACCCCTCACATTTTTGTAAATATTTTATATCTTTTCATGTGACAACACTGAAGAAATGACACTTTGCTACAATGTACATTTGTAGCAAACACACATATATATATGTTTAAAATAGATCATGTTTATATCCTATTATTATGCTAATTAAAACAGATTAATATTAGATCCTGAACAAAAACTAAATCTATAAAACTAACCTATTAATATCTTTCTTTCCTTCTTATTTTCTCTCTATTTATTTGATAACCTATGGGATGCAGAACTGTGTTGCACCATAGGGCTTTATGTGAGTGGCTAAACATACTCACCCTTCAGGGTTTGAGAGAGGCTTTGAAAACTGTGTATGAGACACAAACCCATACATTCCAGTACATCGAAATACTATGCCCTGACTGAGCATGCCCTCTTCTTTCACTCTGGTGACACCAAATAGTGGTCTGACCCTGTACCACCTTGGTGTTTCTCTCTCCTGTTTAACTTTACAACTCAATGCTAGCTGAGAGGGTCTATGCAGGTACCACATATGAGTGACTGTTAAATAAGTGTTTCCTATGAAAAATATATGTTATTTATAAGCAGGTGGTATCTGATTTTGGGGTAAAAGTCTTCTGAATGGATTATGAAAACAACATAAAAAGAGTACAACAACTCATTGGCATCTGAACGCATTAAACAATAAATCAACACATAGGTGACATGGGATGTGCAAACGAATACACAGTATGGACCCGTTTATGATTGTTTTACTTCTGTTGGAATATTATGTAGACAGCTGTCGACATAGGCATTAGAAAGAATGGTATTTTGAATATGCAGCCATTGTGCAGGAGTGGAATCGTGCAAGCTATGCCAAAACACAGCATCCTCCATGTAGACATACATTCTAGATCAGAAGTTTTAAGAGTACCACGAGGTCTCTTCAAAATTTGAAAGAAAACATGATTTTACAAAATGTACCTTTAAGGCTTTCAAAGTTGTCAATCAAGTACTTTTAATGTACTTTTTAACAAACTGAACTTGTTTTTATTTTACTTTGTAAAAATAGGTTGGTCATGAGATTATGAATTTTATTGGCAATCTGCCTACATGTCTATCTCCCCTTTGTTGTACCTTCAGTTTAAAAATAGTTTGTACTTAATATATATTGATAAATTTGAATTGAAATCATTTCTCTTCCTGTTTATACCAGTGAGTCAAGCCTTAGACCAGAAGAGGGTTAAATAAGAATCAAACCTCATGGTCTTGACTTTTGTCATGAAATTTAGAAGAATGTGGATTTGGTCTTGACCCTCTTCTGGTTTCGGTCATGACTACAACACCCTCACACAGTATGAATAAATGGGTCTGCATTAACATTTATAGCTGTCTTTATATCTTGACAAGCGGATCATCACACACACACACACACACACACACACACACACACACAAACAAACACACACACAAGTCAGATCTGGAGGTAAAATGTGCTAGGATAGAGTCCTGGTTGGCCCTCAGTGTCCCCTCGGTGCTCTCAACATTCTTTTAGGGCATGGGGCTTTTCCAATGCATCATAGTCTGCAAAAATGGAGAAAAAAGAAGAAGATTTGATACATAACATTCACACAGCACTTCACAATAGGTAGCTAAACTAATACATACTATATAATCAAAAACAGGAGACAGGAAAAATAGAAAAAAGAAAAATTGAAAAATTTGCATTATAATTAAAAGCTACACAAAAATGCCAGGAAAGCATCTTGAAATGCAGTCCTGCACAAGCAAATAGTGAAAGTGTACAAACTTTTTTTTTTTTATACTGGCGGCAATAATAAAAAAAATGTGCTGACTTTGGAATAACATACACATGATCTTTTTGTAGACTCGGCCCCCTGGCCCTGTCTGCAAGTTTTCTTATAGCAGAAGTGTCATCAACAGATTGCAACTGAGCACAGGAACTAAAATGAATTAAAACTAAGGATGAGCATGCCCTGAGGCATAATCGATATGTTTATTGACTGAAATTAATTTAATTAATCCAACATCTCTCTACAGGTATGATTTCAAAAACTGAGTTTCAGGAAAACTTCCCACAGGGAAGGGGAATTCCTCAATCCCTCTGCTTTACCAGTTCAAGGGGTTGATTTCACCTTAGATTACAAACGGTTTGATTCTATGCCAGGCCTACTCTATTTAATTCACCTCACAACTGCTCATACTATGATCTAGTGTACTGCAAATCCATTTTGGTCATTTGTTCAATGCAAATGGAAGAGTTGGGAATTGGGTACTAAGAACATAAGCTTTCTGGAAAGTGATAGGCTCGTTCTACAAATCAGCCATTTGTAAGGAATACTGCACAAAAATATCAAACAAATTTGGAGGTTAAATTAAGAGAGAAAGGCTATTTTAAGATTGGATCCAATAGTGGTCCATCCAAATTTTTTGCTAATACATGACTTAGAACAGTTTTTTTTTTCATAACAGAGTACACAGCACAAACCACGTGGAATATGATTTTTCAATTCAATCAGATTTGGGCCACTTCCATATGTTTTCCTAAATCCAATACAATAAATCCAAGTCTGAAGTTTTTCAATATGACCTCAGTCTGAACAGTCATATTGGGAATCATGTGAAATACATCACTTTAGATCAGTCACAATTCTGCTTTACAGGAGTATGGTATCAATTTGAAGCCAAATGTATTATGATTAGAGAATTAAAGATGTACGTGATTCATAAAACTGAAGACACATGAAGAAAATATTTACAACAAAAAAAGAAAAAAAGAAAAGCAAAATTATCAGAATTTTGAGCAAAATAATGTTTTCTTTTTCTATAGTAATCTGTTCTTTGCTTGTGATTCCAAATGTTGAGCTTTGAGTTTCATGCAGTGCAGTTTGGGTTTAACGTCTCCATTGGTCCCCTATTTATAGATTGAAGGTTCTTCCTAGCCAATAAACCAGTGTGGGGAGTGACGTCCGTACTGGGCAACTCTGACTTACTATGATGTGAATTTGTCTATATAGCTTCATTTGAGTTGAAACTTTCACCTTTTCTGATTTATATAAGAGCTGAAGAGCCTCAAATTGCATTTACAGGCTCAAAGACATAGTTTGCCTTTGTCACCTAAATTCATCTACAAACATATATATTTTAAGACTTTTTAAGGCCTTATATTATGAAAACGTTATTTAAGACATTTTAAGACTTTTTAAGGACCCGCGGACACCCTGATATATACAAACAGCTATACTTCAGTGCTTCAGTTGTACTTAAGTGAAAATGTATAAAACAATTTTATAGGAGATAATTTACTGTACTGCTACTTTCATTTTTGGTGTGAGAAGGATCCAACATTATAAAATAAACATGAATTAATTAAAATAATCACTATGATATACATAAAAATAATCACTATAAACTTATCATGAAACATCATAGGTTATATGTTCTGCTAGTTTTAGTAAAATCTGGGATCCCCAAATACGCCACAACTTTAATCACATGACAAAAGTGTGTAGTTGTCTAATGATGAAAGACCACAGCAATTTATTTATGGCCCTTTGCTTAATCTGCTAATGAGAAATTATTCTAATTGATATCAATAATAGACACTAAATCAGGTCATAACGTCATGCTATGTTTTCCACTAATATCGAGTTATTTAGGAACTTTTACTAGCTCTGAGAAAATATAAAATAGACAAATGTGTATCACTGACATTTTCTAGATATATTGATTACCTGTAATTGTACGGCAATCCAATTATCTGTCAGCTGTCCACATTCATCTATTCAGCTCATGTGATCACTAGGAAGCCAAAGTCACATGGTAGTCATGTCACTGCCCACACTGATTTATTGGCTAGGAAGAACTGTCATTTAGGGCTGTGCGATTAATCAAAATCTTAATAAAATTGCCATGTGAACACATGCACGATTTCTCCACCAACCCCCTTACAGTGCATGTCCACTGAGGTGGTGCAAGTGAGTGAAGCAGAGCGAGCATTTGCAGTTCATTCCTATGGGAGTTGTGCTTCTCGCCTGCGCTGAGAAAGTGTTGAGAGTGGCCAAAGGGTCAGGGATGCTCAACTTTATGCAAATAGCAAGCAAAAAACATCAGGCGGCAGCCAATTTTTGTGTGAAGCAGTAGTGACATTTGTCACCAGTGTTTAAAATATGCTGATTAAGTTCTTAAATTATATTGTTTACACATTGGATGTAGTTGTTGTATGCATGTTAAATATTGCAGTTAAATATTGGACGTGTATTTCATTGTGAATTGGCAAGCTTTGTTTATTGTTTATTGAAATCACACTGCATTTTTACTTTGGGCATTCAGAAAAGTTTGCATCTTTCCAACTGTACTGTATGTATGATGATTATATTGGTCACTTATAAGATCACTCCTTAAGATCCACCAGGCCAGAATGAAGTGCTTGTCTGGTACACAAGTGATGCAACGCACAGGTCAAGTACCTGGTGAGACGCAGGAGGAGCCCGGCCCGGAGTCACCCCACAGTGCCCAGACCCTCCACGCACCACTAGATCGTTTCCAAGCCAGGCTTTCAGAACAGCGTCAGGTTAAGTGGCCCGCCGCTAATAAGGAAAATGAGTGGCACCACTTTGATGAGGATGTGGACAAGATTCTCCAAGTAACAGCCAGAGGGGATGCTGACCAGAGGTTGCAAGCAATGTGCTCAATAATTATCAACATAGCTGCTGAGAGATTTGGCCTGAAGGAGCAGCGTCCATCTAGTGGTGTTTCGGGACCAAATCATCAGCAGGAGAAGATCCGACAGTTGAGGCAGGAGCTCTGTGTGCTTAGAAGGCAGTTCAAGCAGGCAAATGAGGAGGATAAAGCTGCCCTGGCTGAGCTCCGGAACATCGTAAGGAGTAAGCTCACTTTCACCCTTCGAGCGGAGTGGCACAGAAAGAGGGGCAAGGAGAGGGCTCGCAGATGGGCAGAGTTTGTCGCAAATCCCATCGGATTCACCAGGAGACTCCTCGGGCAGAAGCGTAGCGGTCGACTCTCCTGCACTCAAGATGAGGTTGATAAGTACCTCAGCACCAATTACAGTGATAGAACAAGAGATCAGGAACTTGGACCGTGTAGCACGTTGACAACCCCACCGTAACCCAGTGTGGCATTTAACCTCAAGGACCCAACCTTGAGAGAGGTTCAGGAGGTTGTCAAAGCAGCTAGGACGAACTCAGCACCAGGTCCAAGTGGAGTGCCCTACGCGGTCCTTCAGCGCCTATGGAAAATCATCAAAGTCATCTGGAGGAGGGGAAAAGTGGCGCAGCAGTGGAGACATGCAGAGGGTGTCTGGATTCCGAAGGAGGAGAACTCAAGTAGCATAGAGCAGATCAGGGTCGATATTTTTTAGTATCGTTGCCCAATGCATGACAGAGTTTCTCCTGCAGAATGAATACATTGACACCGCTGTTCAGAAAGGTGGGATCCCGAGAGTGCCAGGCTGTATAGAGCACACAGGAGTTATCACCCAGCTAATCCGGGAGGCTCGAGAAGGTGACGGGGACCTTGGCAGTGCTGTGGCTCGACCTTGCCAACACTTATGGGTCAATCCCGCACAAGCTGGTGGAAACCTCACTGATCCGACATCATGTTCCAGATTGAATCAGGGACCTCATTTTGAACTATTACAGCTGCTTTAATTTGAGAGTCACCTCTGGATCAATAATATCAGCATTTCATAGGCTGGAGAAAGGAATAATCACAGGGTGTACTATCTCTGTGATCTTGTTCGCAATGGCTATGAACATGCTAGTTAAGTCAGCAGAGGTGGAATGCAGAGGCCCACTTACCCGGTCAGGTGTGCGACAGCCCCCTATCAGAGCGTTTATGGACGATCTGACGGTAACCACAACATCCGTACCAGGCTGCAGATGGATCCTCCAAGGCCTTGAACACCTCATCAGTTGGGCCCAAATGGACTTTAAGCCAGCCAAGTCCCGATCCCTTGTGGTGAGGAAGGGAAACGTAACCGATAAGTTCAGTTTCTCCCTCCTCGGAGTACAAATTCCGTCAATCACAGAGAAGGCAGTTAAGAGCCTGGGAAAAGTCTTCAACAACACACTTAGGGACACAGCCACCCTCCGTGAAACTGGGAAGGAGTTGCACACCTGGATTGCTGCAGTGGACAAGTCAGGGCTGCCAGGAAAGTTCAAAGCCTGGATTTACCAGCATGGAATTTTTTTGCGACTCCTCTGGCCACTGCTGGTCTATGACATCCCCCTAACCACTGTCGAGGGCTTCGAGAGGAAGATCAGCCACTCTCTACGTAGGTGGTTGGGTCTCCTACGTAGTATCACCAGCATAGCCCTATACGGAAGGAAGAACAAGCTACAACTCCCCTTCAGTGGCCTATCAGAGGAGTTTATGGTTTCCCGAGCAAGAGAGGTACTGCTATACAGAGAATCCAATGACACCAAAGTTTCCTCAGCTGGCATCGAGGTGAGGACAGGTAGGAAGTGGAGGGCCCAGGAGGCAGTCGACCAGGCTGAAGCATGGCTGCGGCACAGTGTGCTGGTGGGGACATTGGCGTCAGGACGCGCAGGGCTTGGCTGTTACCAGAAACCTTGGTATGATAAGGCCCGAGGAAAGGGCAGGCGTCAACTGGTCCAAGAAGAAATCCGAGCAGGGGTGGAGGAAAGACGTATCAGTAGGATAGTGGGGATGTGACAACAAGGGGTGTGGACTCAATGGGAACAAGCAATGGACCGAAAGATCTTGTGGACTGAGCTGTGGAAAGCAGAGCCATACCGGATCCAGTTCCTTATCCAATCAGTCAACGATGTCCTCCCCAGTCCATCCAACCTCTTCTCGTGGGGCCTGAAAGACACCCCTGCATGCCTCCTGTGCCAAAAAAAGAGGATCCCTGGAGCATATATTAAGCTGCTGCCCTAAGGCGCTGGGAGAGGGACGTTATCGGTGGCGCCACGACCAGGTGCTAAGGGTAATTGCTGGAACAATCAGCACCGGAATCTCTCTTAGCAAGCGCCAGCAGCCAGTACAGCACGCAATCAGATTTGTTAAGGCAGAAGAGAAACCACAAGGGAGCAGGAACTCAGCGGGGGGACTTCTAGCAACAGCTCGAGACTGGCAGCTAAAGGTTGACCTGGGAAGGCAGCTCAGATTTTCAGAAACCATCGCCACGACCACACTTAGGCCTGACATGGTCCTATTTTCGGAATCATCAAGGCAGGTGGTTCTACTGGAATTGACTGTGCCCTGGGAAGACCGAATGGAAGAGGCATTTGAACGGAAGAGGGCCAAGTACGAGGAGTTGGCAGGTAAATGCCGTAACAGGAGATGGAAGACGCCAGATGCCTCCCCATTGAGGTTGGCTGCCGAGGGCTTGCCGGCCAGTCATTGTGCAGGGCCCTCAAGCTCTTGGGAATCAGGGGACTGCACAAGAATAAAGCCATCAGGAACATCATGGATGCCGCAGAGGAGGCATCAAGATGGCTGTGGATCAAAAGGGGCGATCCGTGGATTACACAAGCTACCTAGACACAAGTCGGGGACTGATCACCCCTGGCTGGGTCGCCTGGGCGAGGGTGTATGATGTTGAAAGACCCGAAACACCCGATGACCCCAGGTAACATCACTGATGATGTGTTTAGGGTGCACCTGGAAGGTGTGTCAAATTAAATTAGGTCCTGTGGTCTGGGAAAAAAAAGCATAGATTAAATACACTCTCTACAGACACACTCCAAAGCGGAGGTCATGTTTTGAGTGGCATTGAGTGGAGTTCTGACTCTGCCTCTGTTCTCATTGTCAGTGTGCAATCAGAATGCAGTGAGCCTAAAAACAAAAAAAAAAAGAGCGCACAAGAACACAATAGATTGGCCTAACGACAGAAGAAAGTACAGAAACCTTCCTGTCACAGTTCTAGTTTCTGTTATTTAGAGACCTTTCAGTCTAATTGATTTCCTTTTTAAAAATTTCAAATTCTAACTCATAAGCACAGAAATGCATTTATGAATGTTAATTGTATAAGGAAATATTGTCTTAAAATCATGAATTGAAATTTAAATACTCATCAAAAGAATCGTGATAGTATTCTATCTATCTATACCTGTTCTGCATTAAACTAGAATTGTAACATCTGGAATAACAAGCAAAGAATTGAGAACTGAGAACAATGAAAAACAAAGCTTGAGTAGGGGGAAATCAAAGTGCAATTTGAAAAAGAAAAAAAAAAGTAATTTTGCTATTATTTATTTATTTTTTTGTAACATTTTCTCTGTCTCTTCAGTTGTATGATTCACAGCTTAAATGAACGTGTAAATGCTGTTTTTAGTGGCCTCCATGTTTTCAGAATTCAACACTAAGGCCTGCAGTGTGAACATAGTTAAAGACCACCCTACCTCAGCTTAACTGAGCCATAGGAATCTAACAGTTGTGTGCTGGCTAACTCCAAATTCCAGTCACACATCTCCAGAATCTTATGACACTCCACCCTTGTCTTCAGGCCCAGACAGAAGAGCTGCTCCACCTGGGCACCAAAAGAAGGGAAAAATGGATCAAAGTAATTTAACTCATTAGGTCCTCCAAGAACATTATGGACGCACTTCCAGTCTCTGTATAAGTAATGTGCCAAAAACAGAGGAATAAGATTTACAATGTATTTTTGTGTCTGATTACTTATTACAATTTGATTACCGCTAACCAGCCAGTGAATCATGATTACTGTGATGACTGTTACCTTCAAGTAGTGTACAGCCTTCTGTACATTCCAGCTGTGATTCTGTAAAGCCGTCTGACATTCTTCAATCGTTACTCCATGGACAGCCTCCTGCACCTAAACAGGGCAAATCCAATAACTATAAATCCATAGACAGTCCTTGAAGGAGTGGCTTTGGAATAATCAGAGATAGTAAAGTGAGTTCTGCAGTGCAAATCAACAGTGTATTTAGCTTTTGACGTGACTGAATCAAGTTAAAATCTGTACATGTCTGCAAATGCAATAGCATTGTTATTTGCACTGAGTGCATATAGCCTCTTCCTATAATTGCCATTATCTTCTGCCATCTTGGATACTTTTTCTCATGGAGCTTACTACTATACAATCTGGGATCATCTTCACCCAAAATGATTGTTTAGATCAAGCAAGTAAGCCTTCATGATGGACAGTTTTTGCCTTAATGGAGTTATCCATGTAGAAAAGGTAGGTTTTGGAAAACTATGATCAGAACTATGGTACGCCTGCATGCCACAATATAAATAAAGGATAATTACTCTGGTCACAAAGCAAGTTCCTACAATTAAGACACCACATAGTCAGCCAAAGCCACTTTTGAATAATTCTGCCATAAAAAGCACATGAGAGCTTATATCGGATGCACAAGTTTCAAGAAAACAACCAGTAATAACATGGATCGGTTTAATATAAATCTCCAAATCTCTTACCAGTTTGACTTTGTCATGGTTGCTGGTGCTGTCAGCCCTGTTAAATGAGCCATCAGAGCTTACTCGGCACAGGCTGAGAGAGTTCTTCAGCCCCCCTCTAAATCCAGAGCCCGTCAGACTGCTGCTGTTATTGGAGGAGAAATTGGACTTGAGATCCCCTTGTTGATGAACCATGGGCTTGACAGTGGCTGTGTTTACCTGCTTCTTTTCCTCACCACTCTCTGCCTCTTTGAAGAACTTATCGTAGCGGTCCAGATATGGAGGCCTCTCAGGCAGGAGGTAGTAGTGCGTGTTGCTGACCTTCTTGCCATCACGTACGATAGGCAGAATGCAGGGCCCTTTGGCTGGCTCCTTATCTTTGCCCTGTGCCTGGATGACCTTGGGAGCAGCATATTTGGGATCGGAGGCAAAGCTCTGAGTGGTTGGCATTAGTTTAGCAGGTGAAGTGGAGAGGTAGGATGGGCCATAGATGGAGGAACCTGAGCAGAGGCTGCTGCGAGTCTGAGGGGAGCCCACGTGCGGACTTGGCGTGCGAGAGCCTGGCTGAGAGAGGGGATCTCGAGGGGGAATCTGGGGTGGACGCTCCTTATCATCCTCATTTCCAGAGATTGGAGACAGCTCACCAGACCAGCGAGCATAATCGCCACCTGCACGTTTGACTGGACGGGGTGGTATGGGGATACGTGGTGGTATCTGTGGTTTGTCCTCAGAAAAAGTTAGGACTATCTGGCGGTGTGGCTCCAGACCGGGGCTGGTAGAGCTCACAGGTACATTGAGGTGCCTCATACACTCCTGCTGCAGCTCTTGGAAGATCTCAGCAGACTGCGAGAAGGTGCTGGCATTGCTCTGCCTGCAGGGCAAAAATAAATTGTCTTCTACATGAGGCTTACACTCTCCAGTGGGAGTGCAGGACATACGTGGAGAGCATAGTTCATCAGCTCCTCGTTCTGCACTGTTAATGGAGCTCACTTCAAAGTCATCCTCATCTTGTGCTACATCATCATAGGCTGGGGGTGGAGGGAGGGGCCGGGCATCCCAGTCCACCACTGGGGTAGGGTGAAGGGGGCGGGGTAGAGAGCGTGAGGGGCTCTGTGGAGGAGTTCTGTCTAAAATGTTCTCTGCTTCAAGTGCCAGTTTAGCCAGGGTTGGGATCTGAAGCTCCACCACAGGAGAGGGTGAAGGTGTGGCCGTTGGAAACTCTTCTCCAAAGTCTATGAGAGAGACTTCTGTGGGAGTGCTGCCCCCTGGAGTCCGCACACTGTATGTGGAGCGATCACCTAATTTGGTAGCACAGACCCAGGCAGCTGGTTTGAGCTTAATGCCCTTCTTCTTCAAAGAGAGCTGCCGAAGGCCTGATGAAGTTTGGTCCTCGTCCTCAGCAACAGCATCGTAGGAGGGTTCTAGTCACATGACAAAAAAAAAAAAATTGTAAACAAATGTTTGCTGAAATGTCTGTTGAGCTTGAAATTGTAATTGTAATTTAATGACAGGAACTGTAAAACAGAAGAAATATTTTTCGGGGTTAAAATATAAAACACTGAGCACACATTAGAACAGTCATGTACTGTAGGTACAGTATATCTTGCATTCCTCCAGAGAAACTAATGAACACTAACATGTCTCATAGTGTGTCTAAGCGATTCTATAAAGGTCTAGGTTATGTAGGTTAATATGGTCTCACTGAGACGGGTAACAACTGCCACTGACATGAACAGAAATGCTAACAGACAGAAATCTTTGGCTTCTACATACAAAAATGGTGGTTCAGTCTTCAACTACAAGGGTTTGTGACACTCCTGCCGGTATCTACAAATTATTGTTTGATCTCAAACTAAATGTTTTTGTGAAAAATAAAAAGGACCCACTTTATATTAAGTGGCCTTAACAACTATGTACTTACATTTAAATTAATAATTTGGTACAATGCACTTATTGTGTACATACATGTTTTTACATTGTACTTATATTTTAAAAATACCTGCATGTAATTACATCTGTAATTAATTTCTGTAATTACATTTATAATTACACAGTTGACCCATCCCTTACACCTTAACCCACCCTTAAACCTACCCATACCAACAAACATTTCCCTAACCTTACCCATATCCCACCTCAATAGCAGCAAAAGTGTTTTGCAATACAATATTAATTTTTGATGTAAGTACATAGTAGTTAAGGCCACTTAATATAAAGTGGGGCCAATAAAAAAAATTTAATAAAAAAGGAAAAACATGTAGTACAACATGTAGCAACATAGTTATGTCATCATTCAACTTTCAAGTCAATGAAATGCGGACCAGTTCTTAGAGAGGTTTTTAGATCACTTGCAGAGTAGCAGCTCTGTAATCAGCATCATTTTGGTAAAAAAATGGATATTATGGGACCGGCTGTTTACCATACGTCATGTCAGTGCATGAGACCACAGCAAACGCATGACAAACAGATAACAAAAAAACTGGAGCAATTAAGAAAGAACCAGAGGGAGTGAAAGAGCAAACACAAATGCATACAATACAGATGTGCTGTACCTTTGAAGATGGGTGCTAGGAGAGAACAGAGGGGGCATGAGCAATTTTAAACTGAACTGAGGATCCACACTTACTCTTAACCAGCAAAGGTGGCTGAGGGGGCCGAGGGGGAGGCTCCTCTGCAGAGCAAGCACGCAAGTTAAAGATAGCATATGCAAAAAAAGCAGGTTGGAAAAAAAAAACATAAGAACAATAAGTACATAACAGAGAGAGAAGAAAGAAGCATAAAGCATGAGGACCTGTATTAAAGGTTTGAGAGGTTGGAGTTATTTTTTTAATCAGTAGTTTCAAGTCAGGTTTTGGATTACAAGGTTCCCACACTTTTTAACCAATAAATTACTTTCCATAATTTATTATTTCTAGATAAGCATTTAAATGATTTAACTGATTTGCCAGTAAATCATTCAGACCACTCTCAGATAAGTAGTTTACTTGTTTTGTTCTAAATGGAGAAAATCATTCAAATGTTTCTTCCACTTAGTTACACTCTTTTGTGAACTGTCTCCTCATTGGTCACAATGTCTATTAACCATTTCTGTTCTGGGTTTTAGCTCATAGCGGCATTTACAAATTTGAGTGAGAAGAAACATTTCTTATCAATAAAACAGTTGTGTTGCCTAATATTTTTGTTGAATCTGTGATACATTTTTTTTTACATTACATGATTTCTTCAGGCCTGAAAGCACAATTTTAAAATACCTTAACATTCTAGTTTTTCTATGACCATGGGAAGCATGTTTAATAATGTTTGCACTTTACTAATTGAAAGACGTGCTCACTCTTAGCACGTCCAGGGAGTTGAGTTGGTCTGGCAGAGTTCAGCTCCAGCCCCAGCACATCTGGAGGATCCATGGGATTCCCAAGATAAAGACTGCAAAAGAAACAGAATGACAAAAGCATTTAGCAGCCCATCAGTGTATATAGGAGACCATTTCTTAGACCTAAGTTGAGAAAAACAGGCTCTGGAACTCTGCCAAACGAAGATTTAATGACACTGTACAACCAAAGTAATAAAAAGACATTTCAGATTTTAACAGCAGCCCTTATATTTCTGGATGTTTTATGGAGGTATTTACAGCTGTGATATCAGTTGATGCAGCCAAGTTTATGGCAGAGATAGAGTGTACTGTGTTCTACTGCCACCTTGTGCTGATGAAGCAAAGTGCTTATATGCGGTCCTCGTGTGCAAAGACTTGGGCTGTGGCTTCATGTTAGTGAATGTAGCAATTTACTTATTGGCCATGACAGAAGTAACTGTCCATCCAGTGGACAGGCCCTCTAGTATACACAGTTACACTTTGCATGCTAGTCCTCACTACAAACAAACAAGTTAGGTATTATTTCCTCATTCATCTCAGGGAGCCCTACTCTGATCTGTATTAATGTGGCATTTATTAAAATATGCTGTAGTTTTGGGAGCAGCTTATTAAAAGAGAAGCGGGGTTCTGTGGGAAGTTAGCAGAACATAAACATGTTTTGTGAGATCACTGGTTACATAACACATAAAAACCAACAGACATGCGTTTAAACAAGCGATTGACTGATACATCGGTCAGCCAATGGTACAATTAATCAGCCAAAGTTAAGCCGATAATTGACTGTGTGGCCAATAAATACTTAAGCTCTCAAAAATGAACATACATAAGAATAGAGCCACTGTACTCCTTAAAAATTGCCACTAGCATTTGAAAAAAAAAAAACCACTGGAGAACCATCAATTAAAACTCATTATTTCAGAGAATACAATAAAAACTACAGAAATTACAGAATGTACATGTGAGATTACATTTAAGAGACTCACTCATCGATCCTGTCAGGAAAGCCCCAGCAGCAGTGAGGGTTAGTGTCTCCATGGCCCGTGTGAATAAAGCTGTTCTTCATGAATCTATAAGTCCCATTACATTCTATATAAAAGCTCACCTGCCCTCTATGATGGTTATGACATCATTCATCTGGATTTGAAGCTTGTCAGGTTCATCAAAGTCTTGCAGGGCCCTCATGTCTGTAGGCATGGTCTCCACTAGAAATTCCCTTAGAGCCACAAAGGTGGGCCTGTCATCTGGTTTCTGAGCCCAGCACTGCATCATGACATTATAGATGTCCTGAGGACAGTCCTCAGGCTTAGGCAGTCTGTCACCCTCTTTATCTATTTTGTGGAGGATCTGTCACAAACACATATTTAATTTTTTCTTATGATTTTCTTAACCAGTATACAATAATAGCATGATCACTTAGGGCTGGACGATATGGCCAAAATTGATATCACGATATATTTAAATGCCATCGAAACTTTTCTGAAGACAGTCGGTTCCCTTCAGAGATACATTCATATAAAACACCCGTGCCGTGTTATGATTTTGAAACGTGCAGTGCTCATGTTTATTCAACGAAGTCAAACGGCACAAATAAATCAATGTATGGGAAACTGGTCATGTATATCGAAATATCGGAAATGTGTTTAAAAATCATATCACCGTTATTGAAAAAAATAACAGCCATACATCGCGATACATATTGATATTGAATTATTGTCCAGCCCTATGATCACTATTCAGAAGCAAATGCAATATTAGGCTCAAAATGTCTTGATTTTTGGGATTACTGTCAAATATCAAAGCTAGTCTTTCATTAGGCAGATGTTTATGACTAAATGGAAATTCAGAGTGTACCTGACTACCATTTAGACCCAGCCATGGCTCCTGACCATAGGTAAACATTTCCCACAGTGTCACACCAAACATCCATGTGTCTGTTGCGTGAGAAAACGTGCGTGTCTTCAAGCTCTCTGGGGCACACCTATGTAAGAAAAAAACACCATGCAGAAATTAGGTCAGTAGAATAAAATGCCCGTAAATAAACAACCCACCAAGTGGAAAATGACATGAGGATCATGCACAGTTCAGTTAATCCAATCAAGGGCCATAAACAATGACCTCATTCAAATTCAATCTGAATCCTAAATTCTGGCCTGTCACTGCATACAAACAAAACCAACCAAATTATTTAAAGCTCTCCGTATCCCTTCTCGACAGATTCAAACCACATGCAAACAAACTTTTCAATTGTAAATATATATTCAGTCTCTCCAACCCTCTCTCTCACCAGGCAAATGGGACTTTGCGATGCTCTTGCATGACATAATGGTCATCATTCTTAGGCAGCGCCCTCATCAGTCCGAAGTCACCGATTTTGACCTGCTCACTGGAAGCCAGGAGGATGTTTCTGGCGGCCAAGTCTCGGTGGACAAAGCGCTTGGACTCTAGGTAGGCCATGCCATTAGATATCTGGATGGTGTACTGACACAAAGTGGAAATGAGGAAATGGCCCAGGGTCTTTCGCAAGCGATCCAGCATGGAGCCGAGAGGTGCAAGCTCAGTCACCTTAGAGAAAGAAGGGTAATAAAGAGGGTAATTTAGAGAAGGGAAGCAGGGGAAGAAGAGGGGCATAATATTACGTTTCATTTAATTTAATTTTCAACTGAAAAACTGATTTGGCAAGAAGCATCTTGCTGTCAGAGACAATGAACACTGCCAATCAGGAATAACTAGAGAAGTCAGTGTCAGCAAATGAGTCTAAGAGAGCACGCAAATGTCAAGCCTTATTTTAGCTCAGCCCTGCCTTCTCAAGACGTTGATACTTTAGCACCATGTCTTTGCCTCCAATTTGATGTAGATGTTAACACGCACACTCACTCACCATCTTCATGGGGTGTGTGAGGACGACTCCATAGAGACGAATGAGGTTCTGGTGGTCAAGAGAGTGCATGGCATTGACCTCACAGATGAAGTCATCCAGAGCATCTGGTTGGTTGAGCACGTCCGTCTTCAGACACTTCACTGCCACATTGAGCTGAGGAGGACATGTTGAAAGAACAACTCAGACAGGAAATCAAATTCATCATAAGTCCCTGCACGAGAACTCATCTGCCTTTGCTGGGGAGAGCTCCCAGCAGCTGGACTAGCTTGTACACATCACAATCCCACACACACTAATGACCCCCTCTGAGACCTGTGTCTACACTGTTGCTGGTCATCACTGAAGTTCAGAGCATAATCGCAGAGCAACTTTATTCCCTGTGCTCAGCTTGGACTCTGGCTGAAGTTCCACCTTTTGGAAAGAAATCATTTAACATCTGCCATTACTCTGCCTAAATTATGACCAGACCCGTCTGCATTACTTCATGAGTTTAAATAGATTTTAAATGGTTAAATAGGTTTTTCATTTTCAGAAAGAACTAAATAGTGCAAATAAATGGCATCTTTCTGCATGCCATCCTTCTGTAAGTTCAAAGCAGGTGTCAATCAAAAAATGTTTTGGGAAACTACGTATGAATTTACCTGGTAGTGTAAGTAATATGCATACATCGTTAGAATGTATTTGACACTATGTTGTCCACCAGTTTCTTCTGTTGTGTAGGATATTTTCTTCATCTGCTTAATTGCCTTGCATGTGAAAACTGATCAAGTCCAATTCAAGTCAGAAAAGTAAAAGCACTCTACTCAGATTTTTTTATGTGATATGCATGTACAGTGTAGAACACAAATGCAGGACAAGTATCGCATTGAGGGTCAGGGGTTTGTTCAAATCTTCATTTCTATTTTTGAAAAACAGTAATAGTGATGCTTGCCTTAAAGCAGTGGTCTCAAACTCAATTCCTAGAGGGCCACAGCTCTGCACAGTTTAGATCCAACCCTAATTAAACACACCTGATCCAGCTAATCGAGGTCTTCAGGATTACTAGAAACTTCCAAGCAGGTGTGAGTTGGAGTTGGTTGGAGCTAAACTCTGCAGAGCTGTGGCCCTCCAGGAATTGAGTTTGAGACCACTGCCTTAAAGGCTATAATCATTAAGTTGGATGAGGGTATTTGAATGTAACATGTATGAAAAGAGCAGTTGACATAAATCTCAGCTCGGTCCTCACATTTTTCTGTATAGCGCAATGAAGCAGTGTTTGATTTGCACAGATGGCCACAGGAAAGATGTTCCCACTCAAGTCCTATGTGGAAAGAACCCTTTGGTGTGCAATACACACTATCACTACAGCCTCCGGCTCAGTTCACATGACATCTGACCCCTCATCAGGTCATTAGAGGCCCATCTCTCCCACAAAGCTCCTCTGGAGAACACAGCTGCTACAATGACACATAGAGATCAGCCCTGAAACAGGATGTTCACAAGGAGCCCTGGCACACTTTAAGGGAAAGGTGGGACCACAGATGCAAAGTGTCTGAAAGCTATTCCTTTGTTGATCTCAGTTTCTGAATGTAACCAACAATGTTCCTGCCAAAATGTGCAATTAATGGCATTAATGGTCACACTTTATTTTAAGGTCCAATGCTCGCCATTGACAAACTATTAACTACGGCTTTTGCCTCAATAAACTGCTAATTTGTTGCTAATAGTTAGCAAGGTAGTTGTTAAGTTCAGGTATTGGGTAGGATTAGGGATGTAGAAAATTTCCAACAAGAATATGTGCTTTATAAGTACTAATAAACAGTCAATATTTTAATAATAGGCATGCAAATAAGCAACTAGTTAATAGTGAGAATTGGTCCCTTTAACTAAAGTGTTACCTCAATTTCTGATTTCAAGTGTTGGAGATTTAAAAAAAAGATTAACAGATAAACATATCACTAAAATGTCAATGGTACAATCTGAATCCTCATCTTGAGTACATCCTAGTTGCATGACTGAGATGGTGGCTGAATTCTGCATCTGCAAAGCTGGTGTTTTTAACAAAGCTCCCTCTGTTTTTCCAAACACTTTAACCTTTCTCTCCTCCCCCACTCACCACTAGAACTCTGAATGATTCTGAATAAATTCACAATCATGATTTTTTTTTGTGATTCTCCCATAATTCTGATTACAAAATGTTCATGACCATATATATTAATTTGAATATATTTTTTTAATTGAAAAAATATGTCAATGTCTCATTAATAAAGACCTGCTTTTATTGAAGGAAGCAGCATTTGTGAATGAATCTCTGAATGAATGATTCCATGACAAATACATTTTTTAGTCAAGTTGTTGCCACCTCCTGGCACACAACACAAAGAATCAAAATAATTTTAAAAGATTATTAACTCTATTTTGAGCACTGCTGTAGATTTCAATTAACACCCAAACTATATTTTTTTTACCCCAGTACTTCCGTTATTTTGTAACAGAAAATTTTTGTGTAATGTTTATAACACAGAAATAATGATAATGTGTGCTATTTGTGAAGCTGTTTCACGCTGTACATATTCATGGCAGCTGCTCTCTCCTGATCAGCGACAGCACGAACAAAGATTTGAATGTTTTACAGTGCCAGCATCGATGTAGCATGAGCAGCATGTTAATAAATGACACTGGCTTCACACTCAGAACAGGCTTATAAGACAGCTGAATTGTTGTCATTTAGGAATAAGATCGCGCGAGTGTTTGAGTCGAGATCGCAATCTTTTAACAATTAAGTTTGCAGGTCTACTCACCACTTTTCCATTTGGCGTGAACCACTCTCCGCGCTTGACAACGCCGAAGGAGCCATCGCCCAGTTTCTCAAAGAGGGCCAGGTCTTTCTCACTGATGAGACAGGTGAGGGCCTGCTGCTGGCCATCCACTGGAGGAGGTGTGGCGGTGAGTTTTCGGAACGTACTGGCCGGCTGGGGATTGAAGTCTCCTTCTGGTCTCTTGCCACTGAACACCTGAGGGATAAACAACAACAAAGTCAACATCTAGAGGTGACAAGTAAAAGCCCTCAGCAACCTATGTGCACAAACAATGTTTTAATTGTGTGCAGACAGAACTGCATCAAATGTGTACCAGGAACTTGAGGACTCCTTGGACAGTCTCTATCCCATTACGGTAATGATATGTGCTAACGGAACATCCCAAAACCTAAAAGAAGGACAACAGTAGAAATCACAATAAAAGAAAGGAAAAAGAGAGAGAGAGAGAGAGAGAGTGATTCCACGAAGAACTGCTCTTTCTAACTGCTTATCGGCTCTTGAGGCACTTTGTATGAGGAGCCTGTGGGTTGGCCAAGGAGAGCTGAGCTATCAAGGACCAGAGTGTGGACATTTTAAATGCATTTGCTCCTTTACGCTTAAGGAAGATTACGGAAAACAGTCTGACACCGTGGTATAATGAGCACACTCGCACCCTAAAGAGAGCAGCCCGGAAAATGGAGCGCAGCTGGAGGAAAACAAAACTAGAGGTATTTCGTATTGCTTGGCGGGAAAGTAACCTATCCTACAGAAAAGCATTAAAAACTGCTAGATCTGATTACTTTATTACGTCTTAAATTGATTTTTCCGTACTGCTGGTTCGTCTGGTCAGAGGAGAACTGGCCCCCCGACTGAGCCTGGTTTCTCCCAAGGTATTTTCTCCATTCTCTCACCGATGGAGTTTTGGTTCCTTGCCGCTGTCGCCTCTGGCTTGCTTAGTTGGGGACACTTCATTTCCAGCGATATCGTTGACTTGGTTGCACAGAGACTATTTAAACTGAACTGAGCTGGATTCAATGATGAACTGCCTTTAACTGAAAAATGAGTGTTGACTATTGTCATTTTGCATTATTGACACACTATTTTCCTAATTAATGCTGTTCAGTTGCTTTGACACAATCTGTATTGTTAAAAGCGCTATATAAATAAAGGTGACTGAGGGAAGCCAGGGACTACAAACTCAAGGGACAAGGAGGATGGACGTGAACGGAAGGTGGAGGAGTGAGAGGTGGCCCTGACTTTAACCCATTAAAAATAGACAGAAACATCAGATTAGAGAGAGTGGTGACACTGCAAAAAAAAAAAAGAGAAAACAGAAATAGAGAAGGCCGGAACACAATGTCTGTATCCTTGAGAGTGAGAGCCTGGATTTGATGGACAGGCTGAAAATAGAAGAACTGAACTGGGACCAGAGTGAATATAGAGAATCTAGACAGAGCCTTGAACCCCAGACTACTGTCTGATAACCATACACATAGCAAACATATATTACACACTGACAAATGCCTCAATGAGTAACAAATCCAAACTCATCTTTCCATCTCGGTTCTGGACTTTCCATTGACATTTGTATACTGAGCCAATGATATTTTTGTTTCCTGACCCTCACAATAGCTTTTTATATTTTTACATCTTCATTAAGACATTAATTAGTATGTTTATTAAGCTGTTTCAAAGCGGGAATTGTTGCTCTGCACAATATAGATGGTTCAGGTTTTACTGTCTACATAATAATTGCCACCAAAACTCTGTCACAAAACACATTCAAACACAAAACTATATAGGCATCCACACATATTTGCATGAAAGCAACATGTGAAACAGGAGAACACTTACTAAGGGTAAGTGTCAACTAAAGCATGCCCACACACACTAACAGTGGAGTGAGGAGGCAGATTACTCAGTCTGTTCTCGATGCCAGGAACGGAAACAAACAGGTGTAATTTTAGAAAGCTCTCATCCTCTCAGGCCACTTCCTGTAGGCCCAGGCCAAAGCTGCAATTAAAGCCTCCACACAAGTGAGGAAATAAGTCTGTGTATGTGTGTGTGTTGGTTTCATTATTTGACATGTATGAAAGAGCTGAGAGGAGGCTAAGTGGATGGTCACATATCATCCATATCAAACTGTGTGCATGTACTTTATATGTGACTTTATAAAAGTAGTTAACATAATCATGTACACTTTCAGATGTTCAAAATTGTACCTTTAGGGGTACAAAAGCCTGACGCTTTTTAACATCAAAGGGACAACTCTATACCTTATCTACACCTAAAAGGTTCATAGTAGTACCTTAAGGTAATATTACTACTAACATGCACCTTTTAGGGTTAAATAAGGTACACTGTTGTCCCTTTAAGGGTACTGCACCAATGGCAAGCTGCTGTACCCAAAAAGGTAAAATTTATGCACATTTTCCTCCGGAGTAGAGGATATCTGTGTTTGTGCTTCCTTTAACACAAGTGTGCCATTTCTGGTGCCAAAGGTCAAGATGTCCTCATCCCACAGACAGAGGAATTTGCCCTACAAGCTGATGGTTTAGACAAGAGCAATCATTTGTCAATCCTGTGTGCATATCACTCCCACATCCACACTTCCTCTCAACACATATTGTAAATGAGCACACACACATACACAGTCTATTGTGTAAATAAAAGTGAGAGTAGGAGATTAATGACGTGGCAAGTCAGATGGAGCTGGAAGAGCCAGATTCATTCTATGGTCTCTCTAATTCTAGCCTTGGCTCTTTGTACACTGTTAGAAAATGAGATACCAGGAAGGCACAAATATACACTTAACACACATTCAAGAGGCAAACACAGAAACAAAACATTGTAGTGGTATTTTAAATATTAAAAACAGAGCAGTGCAGGCCAACATAAATACAAAGAAATTAATAAATGTGTCTGTCATAACTGCAAATGCACTAACTGCTGTTGCGGTTTACTCAGGTTAAAACCGACTCTGGCTCCAGTGAGGCCTTTGGTCAGCACCACCCAGACATCCAGCCCTATGAAAACAACTCTCACACTGAGGACACACTATAACCAGCCGTACAGAAACAGATCAAAGCAAAGTATACATTTATTCAGGTCAGTTTATTGTATGTAATAAAAATATTCTGGGCAAAACAAGCTGCTCCTTTTACAGTCTAATATAGCTCCTAGCTTATTTTTTTCTACACCAAACCAACATTCAAGAGTCTGACAAACCTAAAAACAGGCCTTTTCTAAATAAATACATTTACAAATGGATGCTATTTTTTGCCGTTTAACAATGTATAATATGCATTTTATTATTTATTTGTTTGCTCTCAAATGGCTTAAGAAGTTAAAAAAAATTGCTTCCAGGTTGACTCATAATACTAGTCACATTTGTCAACTTAAACCAGAGGTCCCCAGCTAAATATTCTGTTTTTGATATATATTTTGTTCTAGAGAATGAAATACATAAATGATTAAGAAAGCCAAAATATTAAATGTCATGGAAGAATATTTACTGAGTAATTCATTGCTTTTGAAGTAATTCACAATTTTCACCTGAGACTTGGAGTCAAATTACAAAGGGGTAAATTACTTCAGAAAGATGCCAACCTCATATTTTTCACAGAAATTGGTGGGTCTATTCTATTAGTAAAACCTATTGACTTTAGTGATCTTTTTTTTGCAGTATATGCCAATGTTTGTTTGTTTGTTTGTTTATATAGCACAGTTTAATACAATACCAGGTTGCCCAAAGTGCTTCACAATATCACAATAAAATTACATAAAAACAAACATGGTCACAAATAACAACACAAATCACATAACAACATAGGCACAATTTAGAATAACTAAACCTGCATCACAACAACTCCTCATTAGTCTTTAAATTATGTGCTTTTAACATAGCTTTGAAAACCGGTATTGAGTTAACGGATCTAATAGTATGGGAGAGGTCATTCCACAGTTTTGGACCGGCTCGTGAAATGTTGACAGTTCAAAAATGGGACAAAGCAATTCTTGCATTAAGTATTAAGGATTTTTTTTAAACACACTTTCTTATGGTATCTTACCTATCTTAAGGCCCTATAAGTTTTATTTCCAGAGATATTGGGATTTTAATGTGGCTACCTGAGATAATTTGTTTGATACACAGTTAAATTGTACAAAAACCAAATGTGGGTCACTTTGCATATTGCTTATACTTATTGCATTTAAAAAAGAATGTATGAAGAACAAATAAGTTTGCAACAAGAAATGTAGCTTGTTTCCCTTTGTCACAACAATTGCATACAACATACCCCTCTGGGAGCCAAAAACGTTGTTTTACAAAGTTTGCATGACTGCAACTCAAAGTATTAAATATATCTTAATATAATTTTAAGTTCTGGTTCCTAAGAAACGTTTCTTTTGGAATTTTCATATTTCATGCCATATATGGTTTAATTCCAGAGATAGTGGGTTCTCAATGCAGTAACATGTAGTTACAATACTGCATATTTGAACTCTTGTTAGCTTCAGAAGCTGTTAAAATGAACAAAATCCCTTCTTCCAAATATCCCAGAAACTGATTCAAATACAGAATCTTATGAGCAGGCTACTGAGAGCAAGTTAATATGCCTTAAATTGACAATTTCGTGCATTTTCGGCACTCAGACAGGATTGTTCAATGAAATTGTGGTGATGAAGGGAAACAAGCTACATTTCTAGTTTCAACATTATTTATTCCTCAGATAATTCCATTTAAATACAATAGGTATCAGCTTAGGGATGTAACGGTATGAAAATTTCTTATCACGATTATAGTGACCAAAATTATCACGGTTATCAGTATTATCACGGTATTGTTAAAATGTGCTGGAGATGTTAAAAAAGTACCGACACATAAACAACTTCACCAAGTTTTATATTTAAAAATCAACAAACAACAAATAAAATGACTTTTTGTTTGCATAATCACTAAAACAATAACATTACCAATGATGTTCGGACTTTAAATGACATCTTGACTGACAACAGTTTAATAGCATGTTGAAATATCTAATGTAAATGTTCAAATAAAGCTTTGAAAAAGTTTCATAAAAAGGTAAACCTCACATTTCAGCCTTTAAATAAAGAAAAGATATGTCAAAATGATAATTGATTAATAAATGATTATAT
>NW_015548206.1:502425-511293 GCF_001515605.1 Sinocyclocheilus anshuiensis | reverse complement strand
TCTGTAAATCCACTCTCTGACAGCAGGTGGCGCTTATGGAAAAGCTGAATTAGAGCTGTTTCCCATAACCTCCATGGACAAAGGAGTATTGCGATTAAGAACACTTCCTTTAGGTATTACATGGAGCTAAGATGAAAAAAAATGCCATCGAATCATTTCTGAAGACAGTCAGAACCTTCAGAGGTACATTCATATAATTAATTCATTAATATATTCATTTGTATAACTCCCTTAGCACTCCGCCCTGTTTTCACTCAAAACAAAACTACTCTGCGTGCTGTGCGCACGTGAGACTGTTACTTAAAACTATGCTTTATGCTGGACAGTATTTATTTATCGTGAGTTGTTCAAATCGCGGTAATCTAATACGGTTTTAATGATAATTAAAAGATGAAATGGTAATACTAACCGTGGGTAATTTTATCATGATTTATCGTCAAACCGGTAATCGTTACATCCATATATCAGCTGTATGAAAATGGGTAAAATTAAAGGGATAGTTCACCCAAAATTGAAAATTCTGTCATTAATTACTCACCCTCATATACAGTAGTTCCAAACCCATAAGACCTTCGTTCATCTTCAGAACACACATTAAGATATTTTTGATGAAATCTGAGCTCTCTGACCCTCCATAGACAGCAAGGGCACTACCACGATCATGGCACAGAAACGTAGCAAGGACTTCAGTAAAATAGTCCATGTGACATCAGTGGTTCAACCGTAACTTTACAAAGCTACAAGAATACTTTCTGTGAGCAAAGAAAACAAAAATAACGACTTTATTCAACAATTCTTCTCCTCCTCATCCCATCTGCCGCTGCCATTGTGGAGAGTATCACGACGCATATGCGTGCTTTCCTCTGCATGTAAACAACGTATGCGCATGCTGCTGCTTACGTTGAACACAAGCAGAGGACAGTATGCGAATGCGTCGTCATCAGTGACTCTTAATATTTTGGCTTTCAATGCCATTTATGTTTGCCTTTCTAAATTTTACTATTTTATTTTTAATTGATGAAAGAAACAAAGTGAATCTTCTTCATGCAAACTTTTTCATGCTTGCCAGACCAAATACAAATTCTGTTAATATTAATGCAATATTTATGATATTGGTTCACTTTATATCATCAACAAAATACTGTAAAAAGTCAATGTATCATCCAATATGCTTTATTTTGTTAGAATGATGCAAACTGCATTTCAGCCTGGCCTACAGAATCAGCTATAAACTTAATTTCCTCTGCATTCCGAATCTATCGTCAAACACATGCACACACTCACGTGCACACACAAACCCTAGAGAATGGCCCACATTGTGCCGATTTATTGCTTGTGGCTGAGGCCAATTTGATGCTCTTCCTGCAGCATTTGATGGACCATTAACCTGGTTAGTGCTTTAGAGAGTGAGCGGCAGGCCTGAGTCAACACTTCCTGCTTCAGCAGTCAGAGCAGACATTTCAGTATTATGTGTAAAAGAGAAAATAAGTTGGTAAATTTCAGAGGGGTGAAGCAACAGGCCTCACTCAAATTTAGTGTCGATGACAAAATATGTTTCCTTACTCTAACTTGATTCCTGAACTGCTTAGCTCCATGAACTGCTTAGCTCCATGAACAGCGAGTTACCTTTTGAGAAGCATCACAACCTCAGCTTGACATTTAGGCTGTTGAACAAAAGATGAAAGGCTGTGGAAATTGTCTAGGTCAAGTGCTTTGAAATGTTAGTTCCTGATTTATTCCCTTCAGGTTCAATAAGACATTTTGCAAGTTAGAGACTCTAAAGCGCTTGAGGGAAAATGTGAGCTGAATGACCAATGAACAAAGCAAAGCCCTTGTCCGGCTGCATGTGTATAGATGTGTGCTTGTGTGTGGGACCTGATCCTGGACTGGAAGCCTCATTAATCTGTCATTGCGTGTGAGGAAGGTTGATGACATACCTTGCTCATCCATGACTTGCGCTTGCACATGGTTTTTCTCCTCTTCACCGCCTCCCACAGCCGTCTTTGCCCTGTCAAAAAAAGCAAATGAGAGAATTATTATTACTTAATGAATTTTGCCGGTTAAAAACAAGTTCAGCTTTATCAACAGTGACATCTGGAGCAAACCAATGTACCTGAATAAAAATAAATAAATAAAATAAACCCTGTTAAGTACTAGTGCAATAAAAATGCTTACTGCCTGTGTCAAAAGAAAGCTGCAAGGCATGTTAAACCTTGTAACTCTCATGATATGTGCAAGGACACCAGAAAAGTACTCTTTTTATAGAGGAAAAACCCAACCTTAGGAATTACGTCAGTAAATGTTTTTTAGACTCATTTGTAAGTCGCTTTGGATAAAAGCGTCTGCTAAATGACTAAATGTAAATGTAGACATTTATAAATTACTGTCATCTAACCTAAATGTTTCATCACTCAATGCATTTGTGTTTTACAATTTATAATTTTGTGATTTGTGCTATGGGGTGATTTTGTTGTGCAATAGCTTACACACCCCACACAAGAAACTTCAAACTCCGAATTGAATTGTTTTTAATTAAAAAAAGACAAGCAAACAGTCAGTAATAAAATAACAAATAAAGAAATGACGAGCAACAGCAAAAATAAATACAACAAGATACAAATGAAATTAACAGTGCTTTAACCTTTTCAGTTTGGTCTAAGAGTAATAATCGGGTATACTGTAGAAATACTACAGAAATTGAATAATCTATTCACCTGTAAAATAACACTTGATAGTCTTCACTGTATAAATAAACAAATAACACAGACAGGTTTATTTATACTGCTGTCTCTTTAAGACCTTGGAAGATGTGCAGATCTAATGTTCATATACACATGCGTTTTGTCTGTCAGCTGTTTACATTCACTTTATATATAACTGACTGTGTTTACGTGAATACTCACTGAGATGGGTATTTTGACAATTTGTCTATGTGCTGTGTCTATGTACTCTATTATGTTCTCTCTCGTGCTTTCTTGTGCTTGAATGGTTTAAAGTCGCTTGAATGTTTAAATTGGTAAGACTTAAAAAACGTGCAAATGATACATTACTCCATTTGTCCCAAGCGTCTTACACGCTAAATAAAAAAACCTGCGAGAATGAGTAGAAACAATGCACAATACCTGCAATCCCATGCTGGAATTCAAGCCCTGGTTATTAGGGCCCTATGATTTCCGCAATGAGGAAAATGTGGACAGAATCGTGGAATCCAGCCATAAAAATAGAATTTACTGTATAACGTGGAATGTCACGGAATTTGCCAAATTTTGGATGAATAAATCAAAAGTAGATCAGAATCAGAATTAGCAACCTGCAGTAGAACACGTTCAGGTCTTCAGCCAGTTGTTGATTGGCCTCAGTGCTGGGGGATGGGGTCTTGTAGCGGGTGATGGCTTTCAGCCCTTTCCACACTGATGTAGAGTCATTACTTGAAAGCTGTTTGTTTAGCTTTTCAGAGTACTTTAACTTTGCCACTCTAATCTCCCTATTCAGTATGTATTTGGCCTGTTTGTACAAGTCTTTGTCCCCACTCCTGTAGACGTCCTCTTTGACCTGGCGAAGCTGTTTGAGTTTTGCACTGAACTAAGGTTTGTCATTGTTAAATGTTAAAAAAGTCCTGGTGGGAACACACATGTCCTCACAGAAACTGATGTAGGACGTCACGTTGTCAGTAAGCTCGTCCAGATCAGTAGCTGCAGCCTCAAAAACACTCCAATCAGTAAGTTTGAAGCAGGCTTGTAAATTCCGCTCTGCTTCAACAGTCCATCTCTTTACAGTTCTTACTACAGGCTTAGCAGATTTGAGTTTCTGCCTGTAGGCTGGTAGAATATGAACCAAACAGTGATCAGAGAGTCCCAGAGTCCCGTTGTCCGGGATGGCTCCGTTCAGCCAGGTTTCCGTGAAGCAGAGCGCAGCGGAGTTTAAAAAGTCCTTGTTTGTGCGGGTGAGGAGTCGTAGTTCGTCTGATTTATTTGCTAGGGAGCGGAGATTCGCCAGATGAATGCTCGGCAGCGGAGTCCTAAAACCGCGCTGTCGGAATTTCACGAGCGCGCCGGCGCGTTTCCCTCGCTTGCGTCGCCTGGAGCGCTTGTATAGGAACGCAGCTCCTCCGACTAAAATGTCCAGTAAAACATCTGAATGCTCAAATGTCGGCAGAAAGTTATTTGGTGTGCTATTTCTGATGTCCAGGAGTTCGTTCCTAGTAAAGCTGATCGGGAAAAAATTGCTTAAGACAGGACAAACAAACAAAAAAAGTACAAGTACCAAGTAGCGACAAACCATGGCTGCCATCCGCGGCGCCATCTTGGATCTAAAATCAGTACACTTAAATCAAAACAAGATATGGACTAGTATCTGTGTATATCTGTGTATATGTAGCCGCGAAAATACAATTTAAATACAACTCATGGATGTTCTGTGGTTTTGCTTACTACACATAATGAAGCATGAATGATGCTCGCAGTGTTTTCAGCCTCTGCTGCCAATATATGAGTGCATGAACACGAACATAATTTCTAAAACTGCTCTGAGAGTCACTTCATGAGCATTTTACCATTTCTTTTGAGAAAAACTATTGTCATATATAAACAGAAAAACTTAAAGGTCTTCAAAACAACCAGTCAAAATAAAAGTTTGGTTTAACTTGAAGAAACTGTGATAGAAATATATTACTTAGCCTAATGTAATGATAGGACTATAATAAAATGATTATTAAAACATTATTTTTAAGGAATATTTACCAGATAAATTATTAACCAGAATTTAATTACCAAAAACATATAAATACTCAACACAGTATTTCTGAAAGAACGAAAGAAAGAAAATAAACTTAGTTTTTTATAAAATGAATTATTTAACGATGCTTTTGGTTATTTAATTCATCAGAAAGAAACAAACAGTGTGAGAATGAAAAAGACTGAAGGAAAGAAAGAAGAGAGTATAAAATAGGACACGTGTGCCAAAAAGAGAGAGAAAAGCGAGAGTGATAAAAGAGCCATGTAATGAGCATGAGTTGGGCAATAATCAGGCTGGCTTAAAGGAAATTACATTAGCACAGTTTACACTTCAGGCATCACACAAAGGCTTAATACTGAGTGTGGAATGACACACTGATTAGATTTGGCAGACACTCAAAGCTTGTGCTGGGTTTACCAGTGAAAAAAAAATCCCTGCTTTTCAATAAGTTTCATCAGTCACAGACTGCCTTCTGTTGTATTAAAAAGATGCATCTAAAACTGTTACTTTTTCAGATGCATCTTTGTCACCTTTGTCCATTAGGCCTATAACTGAGAAAATATTAATTCTTGGGTTGAACCAATTTAGATCTGGTGACCTTTGGATTAAGATGATGACATTAGTAGACACAAACAGAAACGCTATGTCATTCCTTGATGAAGCTTCACAAAGCTGGCTTTTGAAGAACAATGACCTGCCACTTATGTAAACAGCATCTGATTTGGTATTGAGACCTGCAAAAGCTCTTACTGACATCGCCCAACATCCACAAACAATCATCGACAAAGCGCTGACTGGAGTGGGCAATGACTTTCTCTCTATGCTCAAGAACTGAAGAATGCATTGCAACAAGCTCTGTGAAAAAATACATCTACAAGTCAAGAGAAATATATACTTCTAAAATATACTTACATTTTGTTGTCATTTGTTGTACATTAGTGTTGTCATGCCTACAAAATCTAGTCAGTATCAATACCAGTCAAATTGGACAATTCTTAGTACCAATTTTGATACTACTGAAAAAATAAATTACAGATTAGAGGTGACATTAATTAGAACTGAATAAATAATGCTGTGAGATTAATGCCAAATGAAAACCTATTAATGGAAAATGGAAAATGTCAAATTAATTTTTTTTTTAATTAAATGATGCTCTAAATATGAAACGCAAACCGCCAGTAGTTGATAGGGATGGGCGATATCTTATCATTTGCGATATACCGGTAAAAATTCTCCCCACGATAAGAATTAGTCTTCCTGCGATAATAACGTTAAAGTGTAGTTGTTGACATTTCTGTGTGTGACAGTGTGGAGCGACATCTCGTAAGGCGGACATGAAATTGAGGAGGAGTTTATCGCTAAATGAGGAGCTCCTTCTACAATCTGGAACAGGTTTGGTCAGGGTCACAAAAAATCAGTCTGAATAAATGTACTACAGCAGCATGTGTGCGATACAGTTTTGCATGTTTATGAGCCTGTTTACAAACCTGTTGTCCAACAAAGATATCATTTATTGACAAGCTTTTTCTCCAAATTAACACAGTCGAGTGTTTGAAATAACTGTGGAATGACACACTGATTAGATTTGGCAGACACTCAAAGCTTGTGCTGGGTTTACCAGTGAAAAAAAAATCCCTGCTTTTCAATAAGTTTCATCAGTCACAGACTGCCTTCTGTTGTATTAAAAAGATGCATCTAAAACTGTTACTTTTTCAGATGCATCTTTGTCACCTTTGTCCATTAGGCCTATAACTGAGAAAATATTAATTCTTGGGTTGAACCAATTTAGATCTGGTGACCTTTGGATTAAGATGATGACATTAGTAGACACAAACAGAAACGCTATGTCATTCCTTGATGAAGCTTCACAAAGCTGGCTTTTGAAGAACAATGACCTGCCACTTATGTAAACAGCATCTGATTTGGTATTGAGACCTGCAAAAGCTCTTACTGACATCGCCCAACATCCACAAACAATCATCGACAAAGCGCTGACTGGAGTGGGCAATGACTTTCTCTCTATGCTCAAGAACTGAAGAATGCATTGCAACAAGCTCTGTGAAAAAATACATCTACAAGTCAAGAGAAATATATACTTCTAAAATATACTTACATTTTGTTGTCATTTGTTGTACATTAGTGTTGTCATGCCTACAAAATCTAGTCAGTATCAATACCAGTCAAATTTGACAATTCTTAGTACCAATTTTGATACTACTGAAAAAATAAATTACAGATTAGAGGTGACATTAATTAGAACTGAATAAATAATGCTGTGAGATTAATGCCAAATGAAAACCTATTAATGGAAAATGGAAAATGTCAAATTAATTTTTTTTTAAATTAAATGATGCTCTAAATATGAAACGCAAACCGCCAGTAGTTGATAGGGATGGGCGATATCTTATCATTTGCGATATACCGGTAAAAATTCTCCCCACGATAAGAATTAGTCTTCCTGCGATAATAACGTTAAAGTGTAGTTGTTGACATTTCTGTGTGTGACAGTGTGGAGCGACATCTCGTAAGGCGGACATGAAATTGAGGAGGAGTTTATCGCTAAATGAGGAGCTCCTTCTACAATCTGGAACAGGTTTGGTCAGGGTCACAAAAAATCAGTCTGAATAAATGTACTACAGCAGCATGTGTGCGATACAGTTTTGCATGTTTATGAGCCTGTTTACAAACCTGTTGTCCAACAAAGATATCATTTATTGACAAGCTTTTTCTCCAAATTAACACAGTCGAGTGTTTGAAATAACTTCTTTTTGTGACCAGATGTGGTTTCATATTACAGAATGATAGTATTATATACAGTGATAAAGGCTAATGTCGATTAGCATTGCATTATAAATATACTTTCCTTATAATAAATACCCAAGATTGCTTGAAGAACACAGGTAAACCATATATTTTGTGCAATCGTATGTTTATTGTCAAGCTTCATCAGTTAAAATTTCTCCGTTGTGTTTTATTCAGCAATAACTGGATACCTTTGTCCATATTAGAGATTTCATGGAGCGTCATCAGTAGTATTACTTCTGCTATGGATATGTGGAGTTTCTGCGCAAGGGCGCCCACCAGTTTCCAGTATGAATTAAACAGTCATTACATTACGTGTGTGCTCACAACACCCTATTTTGGGTAAAAATAGGAAAGATAACACTTTTCTGTAAACAAGAAATTGCAATAAATACCATAAATATCGTGATATATATTTTTAAGCCCATATCGCCCATCCCTAGTAGGTGGTGGCCAGTCACTGCCTTATTAAAGCTACTAAACATATTCAGACATCACTGATTTGTTTTCTTTGTCATCTCAATGTTGCTGTGGCAGAAAATATTTTGCATTTACACTGACCTAAAAGGGACCTATTATGCAAAAATCACTTTTATAAGGTGTTTGAACAGTTGTGTGGCCGCAGTGTGTGAAAACAACCAGCCTATAATGGTAAAAATCCACCCACTCATTTTTTTGTAATCCCAATAAATTATAAACAGTGTCTCCAAACGAGCGGTTTCAGATTCTCCTTAAGTACACGTCATCTTAGGGAAAAAAAAGTTACACCCATTTGTAACTGTAACAGATCGGCCAGGCTCCACCACCACCCAATCAGCCCGGCTGAAATTAATTATGACATCGGCAACAGAGAACTACTTGCCATCAAGCTGGCCTTAGAGGAGTGGAGGCATTGGCTGGAGGGGGCAGCCCATCCATTCACCGTACTGACCGACCATAAAAATCTCCAGTATCTTCGTGAGGCTAAACGTCTAAATCCCCGCCAAGCACGATGGGCATTATTCTTTACCAGGTTCAACTTTACCATTACTTACCGCCCTGGTCCCAGAAACGTCAAGGCAGACGCCTTGTCATGTATTCACAGTCATGTGGAAGGCCCAGAAGAACCGGAAAGTATCATCCCACCAAAGATGATCGTCAGTCCCATTGAATGGAATTCCCCTTCAGTGGCCTCAAACACGGCTCCCAACAATCCGCCGGGCTGTCCTCCAGGATGCCAGTACGAACCACGAACACAACGCACTCCACTGATTCACTCTGCTCACTCTTCTCGGGGCACTGGCCACCCAGGGGCCAACAACACCCTCTCGCTGCTACGAGATCGCTTCTGGT
>NW_015548206.1:497469-502198 GCF_001515605.1 Sinocyclocheilus anshuiensis | reverse complement strand
GAAGACTGCTTTTGGTGCCCCTACTGGCCACTACGAGTATCTGGTCATGCCCTATGGACTTGCCAACGTCCCCTCCGTATTCCAGGAATTCATGCATGAGGTGCTCCGGGAGTTTCTCCATCGATCCGTCATTGTCTACATAGATGACATCCTCATCTACTCCCGGAGCCATTTGAATACTTCCTGCATTACTTACCTCCTGTGTTCCTCCTAGTGTCTCCTCGTCTCCAAGTGTCTCCTGTTCCTCCTAGTTCCCGGATCGCTGAGGTGTGTGTTCCTCCTGTGTGCATTCCAGCTCCTGTAAAGCCAAAGACTCGGATTACTCCACTCGTCATATCCTTTGAACTGGTCTACGAACTATTCACTCACCATCACATCATCTGGACCCTACACCCGTACTCTCTGTGACCAAATAAAACTGTTTTATAAACACTAACCTGTTGCGTCAGACCTCTTCCGTTACAGTAACGCTCTCTGCCCTATTACAGACAGGCCTGAGTGGGTAGCAGCAGTCCGCCATTACTGTTTTCTTGCTGTAGCTGCTGGACATACAATGTCAGCGCTAAAGAGGCATTGTATTGTGTGTTGGGATGCACCAATGAACATAGGAGTCTCCATACACTCCCTTCATTTGAGCCACTGAGGACACTGTGGTTAAATTTCATTTTCGAAGGAAATGTCCCAGAAAAATCGGTAAAGTTAGGACTGACAAAAAAAAATTCGAATTTCGTATATTCGTCGAATTTAAAATAAAAAATCTACATTCGAATGTAAAAACGATGCATTCTAATTTTAGATGTGCGTTAAGGAGGCTGCCTTATCAGTGGCGCACGAGAAGCGATGATGACGTAAGTGTCATTGCATTTTAATGTTTTTGTTGGCCTATCCAGTTAAAGCCACTGGAACAACGCTGCTGCATTGTTAATTACAAATATTGTGGGAAAAGAGAACATAAATGTGGAGAAGATCTTGTTTACGTCAAAACTGAAACCAAGCCGTTCACACAGAACGCATATTTCGCGCATTTTCTAGAGGGACATCTATCACTGTTGCACTCGCGTCTCGCACAAGAGAGCCGCATGTTCAGAAAGCCATGTAAAATTAATGTAAGTTCAACTTTGAAAAAATATATCTCGAGACTTTATGGCGGGGTTTTTTCCCCATCCCACTGCATCCCATTTTAAATGAAAAACATACTCTTTGTGATTGGCCTTCGGCACTTTGTATTAAACTATGCATACATACACGATGCTGTTTTGTTTATAGTGGCCTCAGGAGAGAAGCCAAAAGCTTTTCTTCACCCTAACTGAAATTATGCCTTTTAAATTAGAATATAATTTGAATTTTGATAATATTTAAGTACAAAATTCGAATTTAGTTTTTCAGCCATTTTGACAGCCCTAGTCCCCTATATGTTTAGGGATCAATACCAACACTTTGTGCGCAAACGTCAGCTCCAGACAAAGTATCACACGTTTTTTCCAAATTGCATTTCTGAAAGAGCTTCTTGGCACTCTGTAAGGCTAATATTGCTAAAGCTACCATTATCTCTGCCTGCCTTTCACATGCTACCAGAATGATCATAAATAGGAATGTGGTAGTTAAAATTACATATTAAAGCAATGTGAAGTCGACCGCTTGAATTTGTCGAGCTCATAATCACATGTGGGACTTATAGTTTGTGATAGCTCGCTAAGGCACCACAAGACCAGCTGTCGTTATTTTTAACACACCGTGCTCCCCGTCTGTGTAATTCATAAATGAGCATTTATTATGCACAGTACAATCAGATGACTGAATTTTAAACTGAGTGCATTTTCTGTAAAGATAACAGGCTTGTACTAATAGTGGAATGCTTATTTGTATGCTGGAGCTTGAGCTCTTGAAGCTCCGCCCTCATTTGTAAAGGGGTCTGGAGCACCAGCTCATTTGCATTTAAAGGGACAAACACAAAAACGGCACATATTGGCTTATAACCTAAAAGTGGCAATTTTAACAAGCTATAAAAAATTATCTGTGGGGTATTTTGAGCTAAAGCTCTGGGGACATCAAATACTTATTTTACATCTTGTAAAAAGGGGCATAATAGGTCCCCTTTAATGCTTAGAGCTAATACTAAATATGTTTTATTTTGTAATACAATAAAATTATTTCGGTCTTCATCATTCCTATGGTTATCACTATGACAATTACCACAATTTAAATCAGGAACATTTGTTTTGAATCTCTGCATATATGTCGATGCTGTTCTTTGAGTACACTGCCTTTTGGAAAGCATTGTTTGTAATGAACCTACAAGCAAAACACCTTGGTTAGACTCACCGGGCCGGCCCAAACCAATCTTCTCCAGGTCCTCATTCTTCACATAGTCAAAGTGTGAGAGACGTGTAACGTTGAGCTCATCACGGATGCGCAGGAAATACTGCTGCAGTTGCACTTCCATCAGCAGCTCCAGCAGCCACTCAGTGCCCTCTTCACACTGCATACTGCTGCCCAACTTCTGCACAGACAGAGACACACCAATGAACTCCACAGAGCTATTCCCCATAGGTAATGACTCTCCCAAAACCCCAGAAGCAAGCATGTTAATGCTATTTCCAGCAAAATAAACTAACAAACTGTCAAAAACAAAAAGTAGTGTCCAACAAGACAGGACCAAGCGACCAAGTCCAGAAGTGTGATTGAACTAAATCACGTTTGATAGCATGCTAAATGTGCAGAGTGTGCAGCAACAATGAGTGGGGGGAAAAAAAACGATACAGTTGGCTTTCACAGTTTAACCGTGGCGCACATCTGGTGAGCACACACACACACACACACACACACACAGACCCAAACATGAACATGCACACCTGAAGTTCATAAAACACAGATGGCATTGGCCCTGGCCCAGGCCACATGTACTAAGCTGCTCTCTAAATCTATTTAATTACTCCCAAAAGGAGCATCTCCAAACCTCCAAAACTAACCAGATTACATAGGCCTTACCTTTTCACAAAAGCTGCTGCATCTCTAATTCCATTTCAGACCCAATTAACAACAATGTCTTGACGTATCAATAAAAATCTAAATCCTCATGTCCCAAAGTCCTTATAACGTTTAAAACAATGAACATCAATGGTCCCTTTAAGTTTCTGTTTTGCAATAAGAGGAACAGATAAATGGTGCAGCAAATGGATGGAAGAACACTGAAACTGATGCTTGGAAGCTCTGGGACAAATAAAGTGTGCTACTGTTTTCCATGGTCTGCTTTTGTGCTTGTTTTTTCTGTTGGAGCATATTAGACATCAGCTGCTTTCAATTTTCAATCTCTCCCTCCCCCTGCACTCCTTCACACTGGTGATCTTTCTCTGACACACTTTATTTCTCTGGAGGTCTTGTGGTAAGTCACTTCTTAACAACATTAAGGCAAAACCCGGGATGGTGAGGGGCAGGAGTTGGAGAGCATATCTTGCGATCAGAGAGATAGCAGTGTCAACTAGCCCTTTTGAATGACACTGCATGTTTGCATGCATCTGTGTGACTGTGTACCTTTTAAGCTTTTGTTCTTTTGTTCATGACACTTTCTTATGCAATGCATATGATGTGTGCAACTATAACAGGCTGCTAAGGGTGCAAACTGCAATACAACTGCAGACATATGTTTGCACTTTTAGTTTAATGCTAAATTCCAAGGGGGAAAACTGTGCTTCAAACTCAGTCAGTTCAATCAGATGTAATCAGCCAGATTGCACTTCCAAAAAAAAGGGATGAAAAAGCAGCTGTGAGGCATTACAGTGTAAAAGTTTCTCTTGATGTGTTGAAATTAGGGCTTTCAATCAGTTACAGACTGTACACAAATTATTTAGCCTACGTGAAATGTCAACGGATCAAATGATGTAAAATGATTTAAAACAGTGCTCAACCGTTTTTTTTTTCTTCTGATGGCAGATGCCGAGATCTTAGAAAGCAGGGTGTCCGATGGCCGATTTTTATTTATAGGCATCCTTCAGTCTGGATCAGGCTGGATGAGTATCACCAGTACATCATTGGTTGTGACTCAAAAGTCATATTTAGGACAAAACTAGGGATGTGCGCGACGACTAATTTGACTGTCGTTTAAATGGAAGTTTTGTATCTGACTAAAAGCAAGAAACCCCCAAAAGATGGTAAGAAAAAAAATAAAACTTTGTGCGTGCGTGTATATAATAGCCTACATTTGAAATACTTAATCTATGAATCACACTGTCAAATCCCTGAATGAATTCAGCTAAACATAGGTCACAATTATGCCGTACACTTGCCTCGTGTTATCATCATTTAATTTTAGGCGGTTGTTAAAAAGAAAAAAAAAAAGAAAGAAGAGCACACCGTGGTCTGGTGAAAGACGGGACCTGAGGCGATTAACAATAAAATTACGGCACTTGAAAAAACGCGCTCGGCAGGAACTGAAGTCGCAGGCACGCAGAGATAACGAAAAGCAAGCCAACAGAATTTCGGAAAGCGTCTGGACATCCCGCACTACCACCGAAGTGGGTCTTCGTTAGAGGAATAGACAGCGGCAGCGGGCTGTAGTGAATGACGTGATTGACATTAGCTGGCTTTGGCTAGTCTCTAAGCTAACGCCTAAGTGCCTGTATTGAATATGATTACGCATCGCTCCAGTAGAGTTATTGTAAGACAATTTGACATTACACAGTTTACACAAAACTTTTCCGTTTCCTTCTAATTCAAAATAATCCCACACCTT
>NW_015548206.1:490027-496384 GCF_001515605.1 Sinocyclocheilus anshuiensis | reverse complement strand
ATTTGAGGGGGTCCTAAAAAAAAAAAAAAAAAAAAAAGAAGAGCATACACTCAACGTCAGCCAATGCTTATTTATTAAAATCAGCTGGGGAAATGCAGAACAATGGAAAATCAATCAATAGCCTGACAGAATTCTTCATCTTCATATAACGTTAGCCAACATATTAAAACACAAGTCAAAAACAATAGGACATTTTTATCAAGGAATAGCATTAAAACGGCTTTTAAAAACATACTTCATCATGTAGGCTATATCATCTAAAAACAAAACGAACAAAAAGAAAGACAGGACCTGAGGCGATTAACAATTCCTGCACTTGAAAAAACACGCTCTGCAGGAACTGAAGTCGCAGGCACGCAGAGATAACGAAAAGCAAGCCAACAGAATTTCGGAAAGCGTCTGGACATCCCGCACTACCACCGAAGTGGGTCTTCGTTAGAGGAATAGACAGCGGCAGCGGGCTGTAGTGAATGACGTGATTGACATTAGCTGGCTTTGGCTAGTCTCTAAGCTAATGCCTACGTGCCTGTATTGAATATGATTACGCATCGCTCCAGTAGAGTTATTGTAACGTTAAGCCAATTTGACATTACACAGTTTACACAAAACTTTTCCGTTTCCTTCTAATTCAAAATAATCCCACACCTTACTCATCTTTCGCGTGGTCACTTTTGAGCTTGCCACAACTGACACGAAGAAAACTCATGCAAGGTCTGAGGTAAAAATGTAGTTTACGCCCAGATACACTTTTAAAAAGAATGTATTTTTTTTTTAATGTTTTATTTTAACTTGTTATTTAAAATGTTTTAAATGTAACAATGGTAATTTGATGGTAACATAAAATTATGGTAATTTGAATGATAAATATGTTTTTTTTTTTTCTTTTCTTTTTCTGTCATGTAATCGACTATTGTTTTCAGTGTCGACTAGGAGGAGCTGTACCGTTTAGTCGACTAGACAAAACACATGCATAACAGGTTTAGGACTGCTATGGACAGCTGAATCCCCAAGCTTTTGATATTCTTCATATTCTGTGCTGTCTTTATTTTGCCACAGTAACAGAAATTAACTTTTTAAATTTTTCCCTATTATGGGCATTTGTGACTTTTTAAGGCCAATTTTTTCCTAACCTAATTAAATGCATGCATTATCTTTTGTGTTGAATTCTTACTTTTAAATCAAAGTCAATTCAAATAGTAAGACACTATATACACACTTTACTTTAAAATATACTTTAACTTTAAAATTAAAAATGCCAGTAGGTGGCAGCAAGTGAGATATTGATTCACCTGATTCATTCAAATGGCTGATTCGTTCAGTAACAAAAACAGTTCTTCTGTGGTTTTGTTTGAAACTCTTTCATTGCTGAAATAGCAAAAATGGGAAGTGTTCTCTAAAATATAGGCCTAAGTTACTTTACATTAACTTCTTGTTTATTTAACTTGTATAAAATCAATACCACATTTGCAATCTTAGTGATATTTGGAGGGGAAAAAAACGGCACTCTTTGTGTGATTTTCAGAGTATGTTGAGCGGAGGTGGAACAATTTCCCCTCCGTGCTCCAAGTATTCAATAAACACTCAACTCCAGCTCCGCTCCGGGTTCACCATTTCCCGCTCGCCGCTCCACTCCTCGCTCACTGATATCAGAAACACCGCTCCGCCTTCATTGCCTGAGGAAATTTACGGCTGAAGTTTTTTAGTATGTTTTGAAATACCGCAGAACTTATTTTCATAACATATATTAACATAAAAAATTAATAAGATACTTGGAGAGTAGTTTAAAAGTGGCTTATTGGAACACTAGTGTGCGAACAATATTCCTACCACATGCCAAGCTTATTACATGGTTGTCAGCATTAAAAGGTATCATTGCTGCTTTTTGCAAATTTATTTTGTGAAGGATTAAAATAACTATGTTTTCGCCAGTTATTTTATCTACGGATCGCTGCATTATTTACAGATTTCTGCTCATTCAAAATCGGATACAGATGATGTAGCACTGTAAGATTAAATTTGTTTAAATGCATTATTGAGAGAGCGATTGCATGTGAGTAAGTGCTGTACCTGTTTTAATCATGCTTTCACCCGAAAATATTCTGGTGAATACAAATTCCTTGAGAACTACAACTTCCCGCACATGTCCGTTATCATAACCTTCACATTCTTTCTGATTTGAGTGATCCATCTGCCAAACAAAAACACTTGTCGGCCGATAATTTTAAAAAAAAGTCAATTATCAGCCAAAGCCAAAATATCAGTCGACCACTACATATAATCATATATCAACATTTGCTCAAACTAAGATAATTCGAAAGGCATTACATTACTGTGGAAGAAACACACATCCAATAGACCAAAAATATATATACTGTGTCCTGTCAGAGCTCCTTTTTAAATTGTTGGTCTCTGTTGCAGAATTGTAAAAGTGGCGGAAGCTTGCTGAGATATTCATGTAAAACAAAGGGTTACAAAGTCAACAGGTTTCTTGAATAAGTGTGAGAAAAGAGAGAGAGAGCACAAGCAGCCTTTTGTGCCCAAAGTGCTTCCTCTGTTGACATATGAAAAGTCAAGGGTCATAAGGGTCAGGACCTTTTTAACTTTAATTTAACCATCAATATCTTTCAGAGCATAGTCACGCACTGAAATTTCTGTGACATTCTCTCGCTTTGTTTTGTTAACTTCAAGTATGAGAATAGTAATAGTAAAGCTCTATGATTTTCATGATGCAGAAATTTCAAAATCTGTCATAAAAACATAGCTTGCTGCACATTTTGAATGAATGTATTCAAGCATTTCTTTATATTTATTTAAATATAAAGTCTGCATCAAAGCGAATAAGCTGTGGAGGTGATATAATTGATCACAACTGATTTGTATTCAATCATAAAATACAGAATCTAGAAAAATTAAAACAGACAACATAATTTGGGGAAAAACCTGATTCGGTATGGCCTTATTATTTCAATGACATTAAACTGTTAAAGTTTTACAATTTTGAAAAAATAAAACTCATTCTATACAGCCCAATAATAGTGATGCATGTATTAGCAAATGCCACTGAAAAATTTTACATATATTTTGTATATAATTATATTGTTTATATAAGTTTATAAAAGTTTATATTGACAAAATAGTCATTTACATCTACAAACAACCGTATCCCTCCCCCCACACTGAACTTCCCAGCAACCTTTCACACTTAAACTGGGAACAGATCCAACATCATGTCCAAAATATGTCTCAACAGTTCCGGTCTACCCTGCTGGCTTGCAAACTTAGGAGTCAAAGTTTAGATACAGTATACCTCTAAACATACAGGAAATGTCTCTCCTGTGCAAAAGAGGAAGGGGAATGTGTGAAAGAGAGAAATCCAGGCCTTCGGAGACTGACGATAGAGGAGGAAAAACACTTGTCCTGTGCGTGAAGTGAGTTAATGTGTGGTTGTAGCAAGGAACATGTGTCAATAAAATCTACAGACTAAAATCAGTTACAACTATTACTACTAAACAGTCTTTGATATGAAGGCTCGCAGTCTGACAAATCCAACTGCTAATTCAAGCAAGCAATCTGTCCTCACAACCACAGTGGCAAAGCATCCATGAAATGTCTGGCTCAATTGTGATCTTGATATGTGATTAGTCTGAGCCACCTGATCCTGATGATATGTTGTCATGCATAGTGTGCATGCATCTTTTACAATAAATCCTTATGCTAAAAAGAAACTTTTGGTCTTGATACAGTATGTTTCACTAGAATTTGTAAGCACTCCAAACAAATCAAGACCCCTCTATAATATATTTTAATATTTTTGTACTATGCATTACGGTATTATTATTTGGAAAATATGGTACTGCTAACAAGTATTACCAAAATGCAGGCATACTGAGCAATGCTAGTGGCAATGAGTGAAGCTTGTGCAATTTGAAGTAATGCATATGGTGTTACAGGGCTGTACACTTTAAGCCCAAGGGAACTATTGCCATGGCCCTTGGGCAGAGTCCATGATTTACAACTAAGAGTGGTTACACCCTTCAAGCTAATTTAAGAAAGAACATTACAAATTAATTGCCATGATCAGGCACAATAAATCAGCTACAAAACTGGCAACATTACGATAATGCAATTAAAGTGAACAAGAATGGATGCAACGTAATACTATATAAATGGCAAACAAATGCAAAAAACACCTGACTTCTGACAGCGTGTGAGAAATACATTGTTAGACATGATGCTCTCAAGTTATGCACTGTGAAGGTTTCATGTATTGTTAGGGTCAGGCTCTGGTATGGTCTGATGATATCTCAAGCTCTGACACATGTATAAAAGCATGGTGCGGTTTCACACCAACACAAATGCTGACATGAACCAGCACACACATGTACGCTCAAGCACGAGTCAGTCCTGAAATTCCCAGCTCTATTCCTCATACTGAAACCTAGCATGCGCTGCACAAGAGAATGAAAAACAGACTTACTCTGTACACATGAAAATGAGCAAGAAACGGAAATGATTTTTTGAGCTTGTCAAAACGACGCATATTGAGTTCTAAGAGAAAATCCACAAAAAGACAAGTTCAGCCTAATCGTCTGAGACTCTTTTGCTGGAGAACAGGGTTCGAGATTGAGAGACAACTCCAAAACTGTGAAGGTCTCCTCAGTTGGAAAGTCTCCTGAACTTGTACAGCCGACGTACTACATTCCATCGCGGGGCAATCCACATTAAGCTCCTTTAACCGAAGCTCAGCACTAGCATGATGAACTTGTATGTGGGGGACTGTGCAGGGCAAGGCAAGAAAACACTAGAGAGAGAGGTCTGCCAAAGGGAAATGTTCACTTGGCAGCCTAGTTAGAACATCCCAAAACAAAGTTCACACTGTGTGCTCTGAAGCAAATCACAAGAACTGTGAGGTGATGTCCTCCTTGTTGTATGTCTGAAAAAGATTTTGCAGAATGTGTTTGAGTCATTTTTCTCAGTTGTCCATTCCTCTATCCATCCGATCAGTCCACAGGCCAGCTATTAACAGAACAGTTTCTTCTATTCCCGATTTCCTTCGCTCAGATGACAGCCACAGTGGAAGTGATAAGAGAACCAGAAGAGCTGCAATGCCCAGACAAAGTTGTCCCTTAGTGCTTCTGTGGTCTGCTGAGCTAGAAATGGCACTTTTTTTTTTTTTTTTTTTTTGGTGTATAATACACTGCCATTCAAAAGTTTGGGATGTAAAAGTGCCTTTTTTTTTTTTTTTTTTGGTCAGTGCGTGCATGTTAGTGTCAGAGGGGCCGTGTTATTCTGGAGCAGGAGGAGCGTCTAGGACTCTCTCTCTCCCTACTGCGTGACTGTGTAATTCCTGCAACTCACAAACAGACGCTGGGGAAGTGCCCCTTTCTTTCTTTCCCTCCCTCCCTCTCTCCCTCTCTCTCTCTCCTCTCTCCGTCAGCCTGTGCCCGGGACAGAGACTCTATGGTATTCGGATGGAGGAGCATTTGATCATGAGCCAAAAGGTCAGATTTAACTGCAGGATGGAGAGCTCATTTCCTGTGTTCCTCCCATATGTTGGGCTCTTAACAAATCCCCTCCTGAACAGCACCATATCCCCCCTCCTATCTCTGGCTCTCACCACATCTTTCTTTTATATTCACTCTCTCTCTACCACTCTGCTCTAAACTCCCACATGACCTGACTTTTCTTCTTTATTTGGTTTGCAGCATTCTCCTTCTTCAATCCCTCAAAAAATTTTATCTCAACCTCTTGTAAACAAACGCATTCAAAATGTGTCCCCTCCCGCTTCCTCATTCTCCTCTGAACGAAAAGGGGACATTTTGGCTTCATCACCCCTAGCAGAATAAACCATGTTTTATTTACGTCCCTTCCCCTCCCTCATTCCCCACTGATTCATCAAGCCTACAGACTAAACCAGACGTGCTGCATTTTGAGCGATAAACAAAATGTACAATGTTGGTTGAGCCATGTGTTTTTATTTTTTCCCCCCAGAGCAAGAGGGAAGATGAGGTGAGCAGGGACAGAGGCAGTAAAGCAGGGCCCTGCGTGTCATGAACAGTCTGTCTCCAATTACTGCCCTGACACAAAGAATTTCCAACGCTGCTTCAGACCAAGCAGCTAATGCAGCAGGAATGTTCCTGAGACTTATCGAAAAAAGGAGCTTTATTTAAGAGAATGAAAAAAAATATGGTAATGCTAGCACAGCTGTGAATAAAGGAAAAATGCGGGTCCCTGTGACCGAGCTCAGATATTTGGCTGATCACTTAAACCAGCTGTGCATTGTAGACACTGTAGGTGTCGTAAGTGTCTGGATAATACATTTTAGGAGTTCTTTCCGTAGCACAGTCACCTTTGGCT
>NW_015548206.1:484302-489517 GCF_001515605.1 Sinocyclocheilus anshuiensis | reverse complement strand
TATTTAAGTGTACTGACCTACTTTTGATTAATTCATCCAAACTTTGACAAATTCCGTGACATTCCGCGTCATACAGTAAATTCCATTTATATGACTGGATTCCGTGATTCCGTCTGCGTTCTCCGCATCGTGGAAATCATAGATAATATTGAGGTGTTTTGCAACGTTAGTGGATTGGGATCTATTGCAACTTAAGCAACGTCTGCTGCTGCCTTACCTTTGAGAGACAACTGATGCGTGATCACTGAAGCAGCTCCAGTTAGCAAGCGCTTTCGGAGTGAGAGTGAATTCCGCATTGATTGGTCAGACTCATGACTCCCAACAAATCAGATGGGTGGTGGGCGGAGACTGCTTTAGGCCACAGAGTGGTGAGTTCTGACAGGCTGCATCAGAGCCAAATAGCGCGTTTCAAAATGAAGTTATTTTATCGGCGAATCGGTTTTGAAAATGACCGATACCGATAATCATAAAAATGCTTAATATCGGCGCCGATAATCGGCCAGACCGATAATCGGTCGACCCCTAATATATACTGCACACGAATAAAAAAGGACCGGATTTAAAGGGATAGTTTATCCAAAATGAAAACTTCTCAAAAGCTCAAAAATGCTTGCTTGAGACTTCAGACAAGAACAAACCTTATTGGGTCTCAAGCAGCAAGCAATAACATTTCAGCTTTCATGTACTGTATTTTATGTGCACTGTCTATGTGCATTGATCAATGTGTATATATAAAAGCATATGATTAAATCTGTTCAGACTTGGATTAAACCACTTCATTTATATGGATTACTTTTCCAATATTTTTATGACATTTTGAAAGCTTGAAATGAATGAATGGATAAAAATCAAGACAATATTAAAAATATCTTAATTTGTGTCCAGAATATAAACAATGCCTTATGGGTTTGGAACAACATGAGGGTGAGTTAATGATTTCATGATTAAATAATTTAAACTGTAAGAAAGTGATGGTGGTGTCATCAAGGAACACTTCTTTCTATGTGCATTTGTGTAGGTGACCTGTAGTTAGCACTAACAGCTTTGCACATTCAGACCGGATGAGCCAAGCTCACACTACACCTCCAAATGTAGCACCTCACGGAGTAGACAAATCCACCCTCACTCTCATGTCTGCCTGCAAGACTCAATGATGGTCCATGTCAAAAATCACAAATATTCAAACCTGATTAATGGAATTCGAGACAGCCCCATTAAACTCATGAGACATTGGAACTATATAGGTAGGTCTTCTTAAATATATGTATTTACAGATTTTTTTTGTTTGTTTGTGTGTTTTCTTTATGCGCTGGTCAGCTGGATCACTTTTTTCCAGGCTGCGGTACTCTAACAAACCACCAGAGGGAAGCAGTCACACAAAAGTGCTTGTACCCAGTGGCATTTGACACCCAGTATCATCCATATTCCAGACCTAGAAGATACTTTACATTTACTCATAAATCAAAAATTATTTTTCAACATGACAAATATAACAACAACATGTGTAAAACCCTGCAGATGAAAAAGCCATAATCAAGTCTTCTCTCAAGCTCAGTAAGTGATTCACAACACCTTTACTGAAGGACAACAGCAGTTACAGTAACTGGCTCTACTGTTAAAGCTCATCTGGAAATGTCATACAGACAAAAGACATGCTTGAACATGGCTTAAAAGACAACACATGCTTCTGTTTAATAACAAATCACATGGTCCTATACAATTAAGCAGCTCAATTCTCCAGCTCTCAGCTTTTAAGATGTGAAAGACATTCGTGAAACACATTTGTCTCATAACTTCTGTACAGTATTTCAAAGAGAAACAATATTCTGAGGGAAATAATGTAGAGCACTACTTGATTTTATCCACTAGGATTTGTTCTGACTGAGCATATATAGTGTCTTAAGTGGCATGGTAAAAGAAATTAGTTCACTTTCAGAATTGATGATTTCAATGTATTTTGGCATTGCATAATTTTGTTCATTTACACTGCCAGTGCTTTCCTGTGTTTTTGTGCTTTCATTCACAAGCCTGGACAGTCCCATAAAGACACATTGACATCAAATGTCAATCAAGAAGCCCTGCTCTTTCAATTTTGTGTTATCCTCCCATGAACAACTGCACTGCATATATACTTCTACTGTATTTGGCTGGTCCATTTCATCATCCGAATGGATGGTGAGTAGTTCCTTGGTCATGTTTTTTTTTCCTTTTGCATCTTTGTCTGTACAAAATCTTTCTCCTTCTTTCCTATTAAGTTGTCACATACAGCTAATATTATCACTACGAAATGCATCTTACATAGAATAAAGCTCCTGTTCTGTTTAAATCTGCATTCTAGGATTAATCCAAGTAACATTATTCAAATTTTTCAGAATTTCGACCTGCATTCACACAGAATGTATTCAATACAAAGAGAGGTAAAAGACAGAAAAGAGGTCAGGGTGATAATCCAGGGTAATAACTTAAAGAGTAATAGCCAAAGACCAGTAAGTGAATTTAAAACGAAAGACTGAAAAGATAAAAAATATATATACTGAGATACTGAAGTGTGAAGTCAGTTTTGTTTCTGCAGGACTAAATCATTATCTGGATTTCTCAAGGGGTGGATGAGGTCAAAGTGCTAAATGTTAGGGATGCACTGATGTATCGGCCGCTGATATTTATCGGCCGGTTTTTGATTATTTTAACCCCTTAACTGACAAAGATCGGCGTCAGATTATTGTTGTTTCACTTTCACAACACGTTAAAACATCCCACTCTTACTTGATCTGGACAAACTGTGCATCATTAGAAAGATTAAACTTCCCGCCCCGTCTTTATCTTGTGTTGCACTTCCTGTGCTCTTTCGCGTTCATTTCTGACCATAACAAACCCAGATAAACACTTTTACACACAAAGAATAAAGATAATAAACACGATTATGATAGGATATGGTTTGTATGTGACTTTCTTGAGATTTGGGGTATTTTCATAACAATAAAGAATGTGTATATCTGAAATGCTAATTTGTGCAGCAATATAAAAGGCTATAAATAGCATATTTTAACAACAGTAAACGGCCAAATTCCACATGTGATCGCAAAAGGAAGTTATTACAAACACTCGATGGTGGTTTAAAGTGAGTTTTGAGTAAAAGTGTACTATTAATGTCATAAATTGTCTTATGTAGCTTGATGCTAATGTTAGCTCTAATGGAGCTGTATAACAGGTGCAGTTCTTCTTCATAATGCATTTTGTCATAATTCACGTAAGGTCGTAAGAAAATGTTGTGTTGTATTTTTTTTAGAAATACTTTTGATGATAGTTGGGTTAATATATACTGGGATTGAAGCGATGTGGCTTGGTAAACCTTGTAATTCTAGAATAAAGGCTAATAATGGCTGAATAAAAACAAAAGAATAATGCTAAAGGAATAATGAGGATAATGTCTCATACCTGGCGGAGGTGTGAAAGGTTCGTCTAGTGAGAACAATAGCATCATGAATGGGGCAGTTTGCCGGGCCAGACATGAGGCAATAGCATGCAGGAGAGCTTACAGGGGGGCATAAATCAATTTTATTAGCCTTTTATAAGCCTTCTCTAAAAACACACTTGACATGGTCTTAGAAAATGTTTCATAAAATTCAAAGTTTTAGATATTATTAGAGTTGGGGTACTCGGACTTGAGTCAAGTCTCGAGTACAGTTTTTTAAAGGACTCGGACTTGTCACGAACTCGGATGCATTTTTACTCGGACGTGACTCGGACTCGAGCCTTTCGGACTCGGAAAATATGTCAGAGTCCAACCGAGTCCAGGGGCATTTGACGGAAATGGCACTGACTCAATGCATTATCATGAAAGTGATATTCAGTATTTGCATGTGTTTTTAAGTCTTGTCCAGTACTTGAAAGCCGACGGGTTTCTGTGCTCACACCGAAAGCACGCTCACAGAATAACGCGCCTCTCAGTCAGTCTGCGAATGATTTATTTCGAGTTATTTCGCTTAAGTTCTCTTAAGTGAACTTGAACAGTTGGGAGAAATGCAGATGTGTCAAAATATTTGATCTATGCGTCAGATCTTACAGCAACAGCGTAAACCTGCAGCCGCCGACTGCATCATAAATGTTAATCAAACAAAAGAAAAGGAGAAAACCACTCTTGACTGAAACACATTAACTTTAATAAGAATCATCTATATTTAATGTATACAGTGAAGATTATTCTTACATTGATTACTTCATGAAATGGCTGTAGTAGGCAATTTTTAGAAGCCTTTACACTAGGCTACTATCTGAAAAACTTTAAAAACTAAAAACAAATTATTTGATTTGTATTTTTGAGTAATATATTTATTTATCATTTAGCTTGTAAGTAATACTTGGAGTGTTTACTTGCCTTCAGTAAGCTTGAGAATGTTTTATTACATTAGTTTATTATTTTTTACTTTTGTATTAGTGGCCGTTTCTAGCTTCAAAGAAAAATCATTTTTCTAACATATTTGTTTTTATGGGTCGAAAATCACCTTGGGTGTGCATTATTTTCTAATAATTCAACGGCCTGTCATCAATTATTTCTTACATACAGTGGGTACGGAAAGTATTCAGACCCCCTTAAATTTTTCACTCTTTGTTATATTGCAGCCATTTGCTAAAATCATTTAAGTTAATTTTTTTTCCTCATTAATGTACACACAGCACCCCATATTGACAGAAAAACACAGAATTGTTGACATTTTTGCAGATTTATTAAAAAAGAAAAACTGAAATATCACATGGTCCTAAGTATTCAGACCCTTTGCTGTGACACTCATATATTTAACTCAGGTGCTGTCCATTTCTTCTGATCATCCTTGAGATGGTTCTACACCTTCATTTGAGTCCAGCTGTGTTTGATTATACTGATTGGACTTGATTAGGAAAGCCACACACCTGTCTATATAAGACCTTACAGCTCACAGTGCATGTCAGAGCAAATGAGAAGCATGAGGTCAAAGGAACTGCCTGAAAAGCTCAGAGACAGAATTGTGGCAAGACACAGATCTGGCCAAGGTTACAAAAAAAAATCTGCTGCACTTAAGGTTCCTAAGAGCACAAGGTGCCTCCATAATCCTTAAATGGAAGACATTTGGGACGACCAGAACCCTTCCTAGAGCTGAGCTATCGGGGGAGAAGAGCCTTGGTGAGAGAGGTAAAGAAGAACCCAAAGATCACTGTGGCTGAGCTCCAGAGATGCAGT
>NW_015548206.1:478771-484070 GCF_001515605.1 Sinocyclocheilus anshuiensis | reverse complement strand
TTTGGAGTGTTTACTTGCCTTCAGTAAGCTTGAGAATGTTTTATTACATTAGTTTATTATTTTTTACTTTTGTATTAGTGGCCGTTTCTAGCTTCAAAGAAAAATCATTTTTCTAACATATTTGTTTTTATGGGTCGAAAATCACCTTGGGTGTGCATTATTTTCTAATAATTCAACGGCCTGTCATCAATTATTATTCTGTGTTTTTCTGTCAATATGGGGTGCTGTGTGTACATTAATGAGGAAAAAAAATTAACTTAAATGATTTTAGCAAATGGCTGCAATATAACAAAGCGTGAAAAATTGAAGGGGGTCTAAATACTTTCCGTACCCACTGTAATGTAATTTATTGTAATTAATGTAACTATAAATGCATTCAAAAATAAAACCGGTGTGAGTTGCCTGTGAATTATGGAAAGTATATGTAGGGCTTTTATACACAGTGTGTGCCATTGTACAGACTAGGTTTATCCCTCACAGCCTCATTTTTATCCAAGAAAAATTTCAAAATGCCCTGTCTAAGGGGTCTGTGTACTTTGGCGTCCATTCATTTTTCTTTTTCTTTTTTTAACCCAGAAATTAAAATGCAGTTTCTTCTTTAATGGTTCAAACACTGATGAACAGAATATGCAGACACAAACTAATTTTAATTATTCAAAATTAATATTTCATTAAAAATCGTAAAAATTATATAAAGCTTGTTTTTTATTGAGATAAAAAGTGCGTTTTCTGCTCTTAAGGTCCGATTCACCAATATACCTACTCCTTTACCCTCACTCTTGAATATATACATTTACTTTAACGATGAATAAAGTCAAGTCCCGACCTTTAATTTTTCACATTCTAAAACCTGTTTCACTCTGAAATATGTCACAATACCTAAATCAATTCAGCCATAACTTCTGTTACATGACTTTAAGTTTGCTAAGCAAAGCAGGACACTAATTATTAATAAAAAAATCAAAATGGCAAGATGCAATAGAGGTTTGCTTTTGTTACATTTAAATGGACATTGCGTTTTTCTAGTTTCTAGTAAAGGTTAAAACAATGTTAAGATACTAATAAATAATAGAGTTTCGTTGGACTCGGACTCAGCTGTTTAGGACTCGGACTTGAGTCCGACTCGGCCCATTTTGGATTCGGACTTGTCTTGGACTCGATTGGTTAAAGACTCGGACTTGACTTAGGTGGACTCGAACCCAACACTAGAGATTATGTCCTGAAATTTGAAATGAAGCATTAGTAGACTTGTGGCTTTAGCTTCATTTTGTTTCTAAAAGCATTTACCACAACAACATATTTTTTTATACATTTTAAAAAATATGTTTGTAATATTTTTATTTTCATGTTTGAGCTTATATATCTTTATTATCATAACAGTCTGATTAATTCTGATTCTTGAACAGTAAACTTTGAAGTGTCAGCTTTGTGAACATATGTTGACTAGTCAGAAAGACTCGTGAGCATCAATGACGAAATGGGGGGTGACAGCAAAGGGGTTAAAGCCATCGGCATATCGGAAATAGCATGAAAAGGGCCGATACCGATGGTTTATTAATTAACTGCATGGAGACTGTTGCATGTCTGTTTCATAATCCAAAGTTTTTCTCTGGGCAAAATAATTAAATACTTGCCAAAACAAAATAAAATCTGTACAAAATATAGTTTGTCAGACAGCATAGTACGGCCTATGCAAATGTGACGCTGATGCTAGGGATGGGTACCGAAACCCGGTATTTAATCGCTAAATTATGAAAGAGTATCGATAAGCTCTGACGTTAACGGTTCTGCTATCCAAACATTCAAACATCTGCTTACACTTTAGGCCTGTGGCTGTTTTACTAAGCTAATTTTATATATATTTTTTTTTTTCGATTTTGGCTTCTAAGGATTATACAAAAGGAGACATGAGGTAAAGCTATTAAAAACTAGCTGCATTTTGTATTGCGCAACTTCTTTCCCTTCACAGCGGTGCGCATTCGTTCCTCCCTAAAACCCAAACTTAACGTCAGAATCAGCTCAATCAGTGATTGTTGTAAGATGCCGTCTTTACTGTTAATAAATTGCGGGGAGTAGTAATACCGTTAAAACCTTAACGATACCCATCCCTAGCTGACGCATCCAACCAGTGAAACGCCCGCGCTCAGCTTTAAATTCATCATAGGTAACATCAACGGTTCGGCACGCATGTGATTCGCGGATTAACTGTTAAGTTTACCCATCATAGAGTGAAAGTTTATCATTTGCACACATTTTGTCTTGCCAGTTTACACATTCAAGCAGTTTTAACTCGCGCGTAGGGCTGAAAAGATTCCTCGAATACCTCGAGTAACTCGAATACAAAAAATCATCGAGGCGATTCCTCGAATACCTTGAGTAACTCGAATATAAAAAATCTTCTTCGAGGCTTCGTTTAGTCCATTTACTGTAACTACACACGGAACACCGTGTTTCCCCACGGACCATTATTACTGACCCACAACCCGATAAATGCTGGACTAGACCATAGACTGTATAAAAACAGGGACCAGACTTTTAAAAAAAGCGCTGGACATTTTTAAGACCGTAAATCAATATGGTGGCTAGTTATAATGTCCCTACGTTAGCTATGTTTTGTGAAAGACTAAACGCCATTGTGCATAAAAATAACACTAGGGATGGGTATCGATTTAATTTTATCGATTCAGATTCTGAGTCCGTAAATCAATATGGTGGCTAGTTATAATGTCCCTACGTTTGCTATGTTTTGTGAAAGACTAAACGCCATTGTGCATAAAAATACCACAGAAAGAAAGTTAGTCAATATCACACAACAAATGCCAATTTTCACCTCTAAAATCAGCATGATTACAAATGTGATTTTATTCAACAGTTCAATAAACAAGATGGTAATATTATGAGACTTACATTTTAGACACAATATTGCCTGTTTTTGCTTTATTTTGCCAACAAAAAAAGTTCCAAACACAGTCACAGCGCTGTTTTGCGTCTCTGTGCAACATGAAGGCATTTTGTTCCTGAATGAATCAACCGTTTAAATTATTCGGTTCAATCACAATGACTAATTAGTTTTAGTTTGTACTGTTTACCTTTTTTAAAGTAATGTGAAATTTATTTTTGTATTTGTATTTATTTATTAAATTTTTTATTGATATATTTGTATTTGCATTTTGAATGTAATTTGGCAATTAAATACATTAAATGGGTTTAGTTTTCACGGTTATTAATGTATGCAATTTCAGCAATAAAAATGTTTGCTAAAAAGAAAACAAATTAGTTGTTTATTTTAAGAGCTCTATCTTATTATCTCTTGTATATTTAGCAGTAAAAATGACTTCTTATCCGATTACTCGATTAATCGATGAAATCATCTGTAGAATACTCGTTTACTAAAGTAATCGATAGCTACAACCCTACCCTAAAAACCCTACTTTTTTCTGTGCGCTCAGCCGCAACCGAAGCACGCACACGCAGAGAGAGAGAGAGGCGCGATTCAGACACCGCGTGATTCCTCTTTAACATACACACAAAGTTATGTTAAAATACCCGCTTTGGCAAGTATTCTAGTAAACACAGTCGGTTATGTCTTAAGTGAACGTAAACAGGTGAAAAAGAAACCGGATGTGTGTCAGTATTAGGTCCGTACATTTGGTTTTAAAGAGACAGCAGCCAATAAATACCGGTTTCTGTCTGCTAATCAAATAACACCACAGCTCTAACAAAGATTAATTTGTATTTAACTTGTGCAGTGAGCAATATTGTGTTAAACTTAATTACATTTCTCCACCTAAATTCTGATCATTTGTAACTGTGATTTGTTGTTTTCATATATGCTTGTAATTTGTGTAATTGTTCTTGTTTTAACTTTATTAGTTAAGCTAGTAGTTTTTGCTGTGGTATAGAAGTACTTAAAGTAAGTTTTTTTTTTTTGTCCTTTGTTTGTTTTTTTTGCTTATCCGAAAATTATCCGATCCGTGACTCAAAATCCGTATATGATCCGAACCGTGAATTTTGTGATCCGTTGCACCACTAGCAATGCCCCGGAGTTAGTTTACCTGAGGTTATGTCACGAACCGCCAATTAAACATTAGGCCTACATTTAAGTGAAAATGAAAGGCAGGCAATATGCAGCTTTTTGTGTGTTTGAAACCAGCAAAAATGTCAGGATCGTGTAGAACACGGATTCACACAAGTTCACATTACGCACGCACTGTGAACAGAGAAAATGGAATAAAACTATCTACATAAAAAGGAATATATATAGGCCTATACACAAAATATATTTCACTTAAATCATTAACAGATTAACAACACGAATGAAAAAATTGTGCTGAGTTTAGATCATTGTAACGCGCTCCGAAGTTCACGGAAAGCAGTTTTCTTTATTTTGCAAAAGCTTTACAGTTTTGAATCGCGTCAGCAACTCACATGCACATACAACATATTTTTGTTAACTTGACATCGCAGCCTGTTAATTATCAAAATAAAATACAGTTAAAGATACATAAAAAGTTACACAGCTTCAAAAGACACAGGCGCAAGTGTGAATATAAAAAACATGGTGACATTCATTTTTAAGTAAATATAATGGGTGATATATTGCGTCACCAAAAATGATTGAGGTCGATATAAGTCGATATACTGATTATTGCGACAGGCCTAGTTATAGTCTATGTAAAGGATGATGTTTTATGTCGAAAATGCGAGTGAAGAACAAAGCCTATGGTTTACATAATAAATAATGTTTTAGCATCCATATACCTCGTGAATATGGAAACATTTGGATTCATGCAGAATGAGAGAGTTAGGCTTCAGTTTCGCTTTTAAATTAATTAGTTTTGGCTTACAACTTTAGAGGACTTGTTGTGGAGAGATGGGAACTAAAATAGCCTAATTGTGTTTGTAATGTTTGTAAATATTTTGCTTTATTTACCAGTGTTTTAGCCTACATTATTTCTGAATGATAATAATAAAATAATAATATATAAATAATAAAATGTGACGTACAGCCTACTAATTTGTAGGCTAATTTGAGAGGCTGTTTTTCCTCTCAAAACGCTTATAGGAGTAGTGTTTTTTATCCATGCTACAAACATTTTTAAATATCTTTTAAAAAAATAGGCCTACTTTAAAGGGTTAGTTCACCCAAAAATGAAAATTAGCCCACAAATTACTTACCCTCAAGTCATCCTAGGTGTATATGACGTTCTTCTTTCAGACGAATCCAGTCGGAGTTATATTAAAAATTGTCTTTGATCTTTCAAGCTCTATAATGCCACTCAGTGGGTGTTGCATGCAT
>NW_015548206.1:477580-478611 GCF_001515605.1 Sinocyclocheilus anshuiensis | reverse complement strand
TCTGAAAGAAGAAAGTCATATACACCTAGGATGACTTGAGGGTGAGTAATTTGTTGGCTAATTTTCATTTTTGGGTGAACTAACCCTTTAATGTCTTTAAAGCGTTGACAGTATTTTCTTTTAATACGTTTGGTCAAAATCTAGAAAAGATGCTGCTGTATTAGCTATGACTAAGCGCAAGATAGGCTACCAGATCAAGACCCTCGTGTTTTTTTTTTCTTTTTGAGAAAAGAAAACGCTGTACTTTATTATTATTATTATATGCAAAGAAAAAGTTTTAAAAATAACGTTATTAACCAGTATTTTTTCTACTCAAAACTGGTTTCGGAATAGTAATAATACAGAGGAACGCAGGAACGGAAACGTTCAAATACCAATTCTGCTCGGAGTGAACCGATCGGTTTTTTTGTTGTTTTTTTTTCGTTTTTTAACCCCTGCTTTATGCAATTGACCAATATCGGTATTGGAATCGGCCAATATCGCTTTTAACCCCTGCTTTATGCAGTTGACCAATATCGGTATCAGTATCGGAATCGGCCAATAGTTGTTTGTTAAAATCGGTATCGGCCAAAAAAAATCCTATCGGTGGATCCCTACTAAATGTGAGAGTGAAATGCCACCAAACACAGAGAAACAGTGACTACGTTTACATGGACATCAGTAATCTAATTATTTACCTTATTCTAAATAAGCCAATATTATGATTATGGTGTTTACATGAGTTGCTTTTAGAATATTCCTTTCATGTTCCCGTTTTACATGTTATAGTACATACAGTTCGATTAATGGCACACGTCATTACGTCCCCATGTGACGCCATCCGACGTCCCCTCCGGAATTTCACGTATAAACATATAGTTCGTCTTCGTGATGATGCCATGTACAGTTTTGGGTGTTTCATTTTTAATTTTATGAAAGCTTCAAGTGCAGTTAATTATTTGTACGTGCATACAGACGATGGCGGCGTTGAAGCTCTTTATTTGCCGTCAAACGGTTGACCACTGCCGTGTGTGTATCCTGTCGCAAAATGC
>NW_015548206.1:471055-477551 GCF_001515605.1 Sinocyclocheilus anshuiensis | reverse complement strand
ACGTTAATAATGTGATTAAGGTGTTTACATGTCTATACTGCACTTCAGTAATGCGACTAAATTAGGAATACTCCACATGTCTTAATTCGATTTCTATTTACTTCGAATATGACTTTAGCTGGATTAAGGTAATCAAAAATCTATGTTTACATGGTAGATTCTTAATCAGAGTATTGTCTTAATCGTATTAAAATCGGATTATTGTTGTCCATGTAAACGTACTCAGTGTTAACACACACACACACACACACACACACACACTCTCTTACCTAGCCTAAACAAGTACTAACATATACCCTAAAGGCAGAGCTGAGATGATTCACAGAACCCCAGGCTGTCATGAAAAGATCTACAGACAGCTCTAAAAACATACATTAAGTATATTTACATGCATTTTAAAAAGATTTATTTCAATCAAACTAAAATAATAATTTGTCCTTTTAAAATGTTGTGTAAACACTTTAGTCTAACTGAAATCATACCAGTCTTAGATAAAACTTATTATTATAATATTATTATATTATTATAAAGTAAGTCTTTTTACTTTTGACCATTTTTGTTGAGTTGCTAAGACAAGGCTTCAAATGTCATGTGTGGCAAAAAGAACCCCATACCACAGTGAAGCACATAAGAGAATTGTTTGGGAATGAGTGTCACATGATCCTTCAGAAATCATTCTAATATGCCGATTTGGTGCTCAACAGAAATTTCTTATCATAAGTTGTGTGGCCAAAATATATTATTGGAATGATACATTTTTTCAGGATTCTTTGAATTAAAAGTTCAAAATAGCAATATTCATTTGAAATCTGCTTGTTATCTTGTGAACAAGTCGATTTATTGTGGCATTTCCAAATAAAAGTAATTTCTTCAAATAAAAAAAGCACTGACCGCAAATTACATCACACGTCATAGCAAGCATAGTTGAGCACCACCCAGAGCAAACAGTACCATGTTAACTAGGGGTGCTCCGATTGATCGGTTACCGATCATTATCGGCCGATAATCACGTTGGGATGATTGATCGGCGGTCTCTAAAAAGGCCAATCTGAAAAAAACGATCTCAAGCTGATGACGCTGCCATGAGAGGTTTGGCACAACATGCAGGGGCACCGTCTCAGTCTCTGTCCGGTGCGGGTGAAATCATTATAATGCTGAAGGTGAGGTACTCATCTATATATTTCTTCATTAGATAACTTATAAAGTAATTTGAAAACATTGTGTGAGACGTAATTTCACAAACAGTGAGAGTGAATGACCACGCACGCGCTCTCTCAAAATATGCAAATGTATTCAAATCACCACATCGCGTCTGTCTATAAGCGAGCTGCACGCTGCACAGTTGACACAGGAATTGTCACTTGCACAATCGCGGCAGTGTCACATCGTCACTAAAGTTTATAAATTGCAATGAAGCAAGTACATCTTGAGTAAGTCATTTAATCATTAATTCATAAATTACATGTGATTTTGTTTAGTTGTCTAATGTTTTTTCTTCAAAATCATGAGAGAACCACAACTTCCATTGGGGAAAAAAAGAAGAAAAAAAACTACATTTATCCAGAATCATGCAGTACTATTTTGCACACAAACAGCTCACAAAAGAGTCCAGTTTTTATATAGCCTGTTGATTTTTGTTCATAAGATAACTTATAAAGTAATTTGAAAACATTGTGTGAGACGTAATTTCACAAACAGTGAGAGTGAATGACCACGCACGCGCTCTCTCAAAATATGCAAATGTATTCAAATCACCACATCGCGTCTGTCTATAAGCGAGCTGCACGCTGCACAGTTGACACAGGAATTGTCACTTGCACAATCGCGGCAGTGTCACATCGTCACTAAAGTTTATAAATTGCATTAATTTTTAATTCTTGCCAGTGTTTAACCGTTCAGCGCTCGCGTGCTCTCCTGGAGACTGTGCACTCATGCACACTCGCAGCGCACACACATAATGCCAGGTTCACATTACTCCGTTTGCAGTGCGTATTTTTTCCGCGCTCATGTTAACGGATTAATAAAGCGTTCACTGCACACCGTTGCTGTCCGGCAGTGCGTTCCACGAGCGGTGCGTCTGCAGCAGTGCAGAGATAATTTCCGCACCGAGTCTATTTTTGCTGCAATCCTGATTGGAGTATCACTATAAATAGTTATAAATGATATAAAAAAGAAGGCTTTAAAAAGATTGGTATCGGTTTCGGCAGATACTGCTTTCTGTGATCGGTGATCGGCCTCAAAAATCCTGATCGGAGCACCCCTAATGTTAACACATATGCTGTCGATCAGACTAATGAATGACAATAACAGCAGAGCACAGCCTGGTTAATGTGTGCAAAGTATGAGGAAATTTAGGGCACCCACCACTAGGGTTGGGAATCGAAAATCGATTCCGATTCCAGAATCGGATACTTAAGTTCAGGAATTGGTTACTTGTTGTCAAATTAAAATTTGATTCCGCCTATCGATTCCAATGCGCTTTTTTTTTCTTCATCTGTGAGGACCGGACCTAGCGATCTGCCAGGACCTTGCTCGCCATAAAAGCTAAGTATAATATCTGTGATAGCTAAACATGTTGCAAGAGAGGTGTCACCACCAACATGACAAAGCACTTAAATTTAATAGATCGTTAAAAGATCTCGAACACGATTCAAACACCAACGTGATTCTATTCCTAAATTACGATTCATCTGTTTCATTCCTCAACCTTTGGCGTGTGCGATCAATGTTTTGATCACTTGGTTCTTCCGTGCAGCGTACGATCACACCAGTGTGATTTGAGCATTTAAATTTGCTTTCGCGCTGCTATTGACCTAAAGGTCACAGTCTTTTCAGCCACACAGTGTTATTATTTCTGTGTTACAAACATTCAAATCACAGAAGTATTGGGATAAAAGTTTATAGTTCAGATATAAAATGTGTGTACGATGTGTATGGTAGCGATTAAATAGAGTAAACTTTTGAAAGTAATTTGACACTTCAAATGAAGATTTGTCGATTACATTGTTACGCCAGTAGGTGGCGAAAAGGGGCTGTTAAAATGAATTTGTCTTTGAATCATACAAGAGATTCGTTCAAGAATGCTGAAGTAATGAAACAAGTACATCTTGAATGAGTCATTTAATCATTAATTCATAAATTACATGTGATTTTGTTTAGTTGTCTAATGTTTTTTCTTCAAAATCATGAGAGAACCACAACTTCCATTGGGGAAAAAAAGAAGAAAAAAAACTACATTTATCCAGAATCATGCAGTACTATTTTGCACACAAACAGCTCACAAAAGAGTCCAGTTTTTATATAGCCTGTTGATTTTTGTTCATAGTATTCAGCTCCAATAAATGGTTTGCAAAAAAAGAGACACAGGATAAATGTTTGATATCATTATTTAATCACATTGGAATCGAATCTGGGAATCGAAAAGAATCGGAATCGATAAGCAGAATCGGAATCGGAATTGATAAAATTCAAACGATACCCAACCCTACCCACCACCGTGCTAATCAGAGTACCGAGCATCACGTGATGATTCAACCACATGTGGGTTACTGTACCGTCTTACAGACACACTGACACACTTACAGGCTCACATTTCTGGCGTGGTTACCCACCGCTGAGCATGACATTCTTACTGTACACAGACTGAATAAGCTATGTGTAATGCCCATTAAAATAAATGTCTACAATACTCATGATAAACATTTCAAATAAGTAGCACACCAACAAAACTGTGATCAGTTATCTGGATAGCCTGTAATACCTCATCCTCATCGCAATCGCTGGGCAGACGCTGGTATTCTGCTGTGTCCCCCATTTTAAGGTCAAATGAAAAGTCCAGCTTCGCTATGCAGTTCAAACAGACATGGATGTGGCCTGTTCTTCTGTGCACAGGTGACACCACTGATTTTTGCTCCTCATAACAAGCTGCTGTTCCTGGTTCTCTGATGGCTGGTCAGTGTGTATTTGTGTGTGATGCCACACTATCAGTTGAAGTCCATCACATCCATACGCATTTCCTAATTCTATTGTGTACCAAGCAGATCGCACATCCTCTCTCGCTGAGCTGTTTTTCCAATCGGGCTCCTTCATCTGAGACACTCCATCCCTCCCTCTCTCCCTTTCACAAACATCTGTGTGCTTTGGGATTTTTTTTTTATATATGGAGTTCTGATGGCTTGGCTGATGCCATAGGCTAATCCCTTGTTATTGTTGTCATGTTTTTCCCTCTAATTTCTCCCTCTTTCCTTTTCCCTTGTTTTTAAGCCCAGGCTGCCGGTCTCTGCTGCTGCAGTGAGTGGTTGCCCCCAACAACGCAGTGGCTACCTCGTCAAGTGCACTCACCAGTGAGCAGTGGGCTTGAGGCTCTCAGCCAATCAGAATGCTCACTGACTCTGCTTGACGAAGAGGCTTTAATCCGGCAGGCGAGTGCATTCGAGAGAGAGAGAGAGAAATAGACAGAGAGGGAGAGGCAAAAATCAGGGCCATCTGGGAGCCCATAGTCCATGCATTTAGATGGATGAATGCAGAGGGAGGTGAAGGGTATTCTGTTTGCCGCCTCGTGTCTCCTGATCTCTTCGTACTCTCTCTGAGCAGGCTTAATGTGTGGCCAATCTGCTGTTTTTCAACCCACCCAACCAGCGGTCTTCTGAGCCTGTGAAGCAAAGTCTTAACTAGGATACCAAAACAGCTGCTGTGTCAGCTAGGGATGGCTCAATACAAGAATTTTGGCTTCAGTACGAAACTAGAATCTGATACCTCGGTACCGATATTAAATCAATTATTGAATTATACAAAAAGTGCAATCTTCCTATGAAAAAGTAACATGTTACACATTACGTAGAACAAGTGGCAGATCTATCACAGGAGAATACATCAATATCTTTCTCATTATGCTAACTGTTCATGGCAATTTCAAAATAAAAGTTTAAACCCTCGCTCTGAGTTTACATGTTTTGATGTCCACATATTTAAGAAATTACAGTGGCTGTAGCATTTCTGTCGTAAAGAAATGGCCAAATATTAAAGATTAAGTGGACATTTGAATAAAATGTTTAGTCAATTTTAAACAAGGATTAGATTGTGCAGTAAAGTGTAAAAACAATCACCAGGCCGTTGCCGCTAGTGTTGTGTACCGTTCACATTTTAACCGGTACAGTACCGGTATCGGTAGTGAACAAAACAGCGTATGCCATTCATACATACAGAGGCAAGCAGAACATGCAGGACTCATATTTAAACCGTCTTTTTGCATTTTAATATTCACAGAACTAGTTCATATTGCGATTCGAATTAAGTGGCAGACATTCCTTTGATTTATTCATCCAAAATTGACGAATTCCGTGGCATTCCGCGCTATAGAGTAAATTACGTTTTTATAGGGCTGTGAATCTTTTGGTAGTCAGCGAATCGATTCGATTCATGATTCATAGGTTTTTGATTCGATTCAAGAACGATTTTTGCAAATTCAGAACGATTCGATTCGATTCACACTTAAATTCGATTTGATTAACGATTCGATTCTGCGTAATATATTTCTGTTACATGTTAAACCGTACTTTTATTTTGACAGGTTGCCATGAAGTTTCTGTGTGTATACAGTATGATGATGCTAGTTTTCTCAAATGAAACGGTAAAATTCTCGCGAAGTGACTCTCACAGCAGCTCTGGAGATTAAGTTTTTGTGTTCATGCCATCATATAGTGAGACGCAGAGGCCAAAAATCACAGCGAGCGTCACGCGTGCATCAGTATTTATGTAGTAAACAAAACCGCGTTTCCCCATTCATACATACAGAGGCAAGCAGAACATGCAGGACTCATATTATTTTCTTATCTCTTACTTCGAATTTGCTATAAGAAATCAAATACACTGCTGGACAATAATCAATCATTTGATATACAAATCTTTTTCCTAATGGCAATTTTATGATCGTTTTATATACTACAAACAATTATTTCAATTTTCTGCACAGAATAAAGTAGAAAATATACTTTATATTTTCTGCCGAAAACTTCTTTATCTCATTTTCATAAAATAAAATGCTATAGTATTGAACTTTTCCTCGCCATCAGTGAATGATGATTCTGAAAGAAAACGCGCCCGATGTCTGTTTGCTATAGCAACGAACGATACTTTCATGCATATTTCAAGGTTGTGGTTAATTCTGTGGTTATTTTAACAGTTTCCTTCGTTCATTCGGTTCAACGACATTGTTAAAACACATTTATCATTCAATGGAACTGTGCGTATGCTTTAGACACTTACATTTTTGCTCTGTCCATGCAATAAATGCGCAGCCTTCGACTGCTCAGGTAATGTCGTCGGAATGACCGAGAGCCATTGAAAAACTACAGAAAAGTAAAACTACTTCACTTTAGCATTACAGGCCATGAGTACTAATGAGAGATCACACATCAGCTGCTCAAAAAATGTGTCAGACGAACGAAGAACGAGCGCAACCCTGTGACAGTCACAGGCGTTAAATAGTGGAGCGCGT
>NW_015548206.1:462310-470572 GCF_001515605.1 Sinocyclocheilus anshuiensis | reverse complement strand
AATCGGTACTCGGTAGTACCGACGCAATTCGGTCGGTACCCTTAAAAGTACCAAGTTCGGTACCCAACCCTAGTTGCCGCCCTCTGCAGTCATTTGTTATAATGCCTAATGTACATTAGCTCTATTGTTTATGATACATTATGCACGTTAACAGTTTTTTTTTCAATAAAACCATATGATTACTTGCCTTTGATACTTTATTTTAACTTAATTTATTATTGCCTAATTTTAAAGGCTATTGTTCGCTTAGGTCTATTTTCGTTGCCATAGAAAAACTTTATTATAATAATCTGATAACTCAATAAACAGAATAATCGCTCGATTACTTAAATCACCAAAATAAACCTTAGTGACAGCCCTAGACAGATGTGTATGACAGTTGCACTTGTGTCTCGTGTCTTTTGCACCATCTCGCACATGAGTGGCGGATTAGACTAGGCATGCTGCTATAGTCGTTGTTTGCCCACCGCGGCACCGCACCCCCACCGTCGTTTAGATTTGTATAGTAATAAAAATAATTTAGTACAGTTAGAGATCAGACACCACAATTAAAAACTGAACGTAGCTGCTCAATGCATCGTGCCGAACAACAGTCGCATCACAGATCAGGAGCAGGAGTCAGATTTAATTTATCACGTGAGAAGAGTGAGTCGAGCTGACTGACAAGAAGAGTGAGGTGAGAAAGACAAGACTATGGCAGAAGATTTAGTTTCGAAACGAAATGCAAAAGTGCCTGTTTGTCAATATTTTGGATTTTGAAAAGCCTGTTGACTTTTGCGGTTTATCTAAGGAGACTTTGGAAGTTTTTTTTTAAACATTTGCTTCTTATTTATTTGGTTCCACAGTGTTTGCTAATTTCTACTTTACTTTATTTAAACTTTGTGTATTTTATTTACTTTATTTTACATCAAGGTGTGGCCTATGCCATGGCTCCAAGCTTTCTTATTCGTTTTGCTAATAAACGTTCTATGTTTCCCATTTATTTGGTTCCACAGTGTTTGCTGATTTTCCGTTTTTTTATACCTATTTAAACTTTGTGTAGCCTAAGTAATTTGTTATTTTATATTAGGCATATAGCATGGTGTATTTTTATTTGTTTGGTTAATAAAAGTTCTATGAGATTGACGTTTTATTTTTTTGTTGCTTGAATTGAATCAATGCCGAATTGCTGCTAATTTGAAAGTGAAAGCAAAATGTGCACGGCGCTTTTACAAGATATTTAAAAGCGAAGGAATGCAAGGAAAAGAGGGAAAACTCAAACGAACAATTGCTTGACGCCAAATTGTCGCTAATTTGAAGGTGAAAGTAAAATGCGCACAACGCTTTTACAAACTATTTAAAAGCGAAGGAAAGCATACATGTACATGCACATGCTTTATAGCTGTTTTTTCCATTCGCTCTGCTTTAAATGCTTTTTTTCTGTACATTTTTGTTTGCACACAGGGTTTGAAATTAACATCCACCAACCCGTCAAATGTGGGTAAAAATCAGCTGTGGCGGGTAACACTGTCAAATCACTAGACAATTTGGTGGGTTTCTTTTCATAAATTATGTTCACTCAATTTCTTGGGTAAGTTCATATAAGCCACATCTGCGCAGATTTAGCACAAATACTTAACTTGTGAGTCATCATGATATAGCTTATTAAATATAGCCTAATTGCACATCATCTTTCTGCACATATCTAGCTTACTTGAACATAGCCGACAAATAACAGCACAGCAGGCGAACTGGTTTCCTTTTGCATTGAAGCGAAAAATGACTGAAGACTCTACATTGGACGCAAGTGGCGCGACAAAATACAATAGAACCCATTATGATCAGTGATTCTATCTATATGCGGCGTATCACAGCAAATCTCCAACAGTAAACTGATGTCTTGTTCTATATGACGTACTGACACAAAATTCAAGTGATTTGCAACACCCGTTTTGTCACATCCAGTGCAAGCTGTTGGGTTATTTATTTATTTATTTTTTGGCTAGTAGAAGTTGAATTGCTGGTAACTTAATTTAGTAGCCAAATTGGCTGGTGAGTGAAAAAGTTAAATTCAAACCCTGTTTGCACACATTGTTCAATATTTTCAAATGAAAAAAATATATATATAATGTTTAAGCCTGTTGTGAATATAGCCTGAGCTTGTTCAGAAATGATGACAAAAATAATGTTTGATTTAGAAAATAGGTTAACATCTTTCTTATTAAAGGGGTCATATGATGCGATTTAAATTTTTAAAGTGTTACAAGCTCTTGGTGCATAAAGAAGATCTGTAAAGTTGCAAAGACTAAAGTCTCAAATCCAAAGAGATATTCTTTATAAAAGTTAAGAGTCAACCACACCTACCTAAAATGGCTCGTTCTAACACGCCCCCACATGTCTACGTCACGATGTGGGAAGATTTGCATAATGCCGCCAAAATGTTCACACAAAGAAAGAAGGCGTAACTTTTATTCTCACTGTAGTATTGTTGCTGCCGCCATGTTGTGAAGATGCTGTGTGTTTCGTTGTGAAAGCGAAACTACTTTGTTTGGCCTTCCAAAAGAGTACGATATCCGCTTCATCATGCCTAGAGCTGATCCGTGCTGGTCGCTGAGGAAATACATCAACTTCACGCTGTGGATCACCGGATCGGCTTTCACCATGGACGAAGCGGAGTCCAGCCCGGGGTCATCACATGTGGTTGCCGCAAGCCCGCCGGCCGCTCCGTGGAATCCGCCGGCCACGCCGTTCTCAAGCACGCCGGCCGCCGCTCACTCAAGCCCGCCGTCCGCGCTGTTCTCTAACCCGACGGCCTCCGCTCACTCAAGCCCGCCGTGTGTTTTGTTGTGAATGTGGAAAATAATGTGTTTTTTGAACCTTAAACCGCATAAACACATTTCATTACACCAAATACACAAAATAATGTTCTTTTTAGCAACATCATATGACCCCTTTAACTTCATTATACGATTAAAAAAAAATTGTTTTTTTAGCTCAAATTTTTTTGCAATATTTTTGATAAATGCCCATTCCTAATTCAGACCAACTTAAACACATCTGATTGGCCATTACATTCACATGGTCAACAGACATGCCCATTGATTGGTTATAACGCTGCAAAAACATGTTGTAAATAGACATCTTTGATGCTCTTCACAAAGCGCTTAAATACACACGGTAGCATTAACATTATATGTATATTCATGATATTTTCTTATTTTATCATGTAGAGTGGGTTTTAGGTTTTTGATCCATCTTGTCCCTCTGTTTTCACATTTGCCATCTGAATTACAGCGCAGCAAGTACAGAAATGAGCAAAATCATGATATTGTACCTTTTGAAATATAATATATACACACATTTTTCCAGTACTGGTATACTGCACAATTTTACTGTCAGCTTACAGCACTCTGAATTCATGTAAATTTCCCCAGCATGTCTGGACACTAGTGTTGTTGGCATAATGTAAATCCAGATTAGCTTTTCTAAAGTATTTCATCCTGTTTGATGTTTTCCTCCTAACAGAATTGTTGGTTCCACATAAACACTGCAGTCTCTGTGCTGAGAGAAGCATTTTCCACCCAGGTGTGAACACAAGACAGTACACTCGGTTTCTCTGACAACCATCACAGTCACACTGCCAAGCCATTCTCTCTCGCTTATGTTCCCTCTTTCTCTCTCATCCATCCAGAAGTTTTCATATGCAAATATCTGGGTCCTGCCTTTCCCAGGAAAGCTCACTTGAAACCACCCCAACTATCCATTCAACAATTGGTCAACAGGATGCCAGTAAGCGCTTTTCAATGGCACACATTCCTATGATTCTTCTGTGCATTTATTTTCCTACCTTCTGCTCTCAAGGGGTATCAAAGGATTGTGGTCACTAAAAGATGGTTGAGCCAATTCAATGGCCCTCTCTGCTATTGTTCCTATCTACATGCTAAACTACATAATACACAAAACACTACTTTTTTAGTATTTTAAGTCAGGATGCATAGGATATAGGCCTGTCACAACTACATCGACTTTTTGCACAATATATGGACATAAATTATGAATGACATCGACATCTTAGCCGATCGCACTGCCTCTGCTTTGTCACCTCGTCTGCTCTCTGTGTCAGAGGTGGAGGCAGGGCTCAGGAAGAATGAATCCATGTGTCTCATCTCTGCAATTTGCTCTCATCTTCGATCATAAAACGAAAACTTTATTCCTTCATAATTTTCAATGAGAAATTAAAACATTAAATAAGACATACATTTTTAAATGTAGAACAGGGAATCTACTCTAAGGTAATGTTATACATGAACAAATTCCTTCTTTAGAATAAGGAACATGTTTCAGTTATAAATAATTTGTTGGTATAGAAAAACAACTGGAATAACTATATTGTTGTGCAGCAGCACTATACTTTTCAGATCTGTATTTATTTTACATACGTATATAATCTGCACTTTCACCAAGAACCAACACAGAATGTTATTTACACAATATTGGCTATTAGTATGTTTTTATCACTGCACTCATTGTTAGGAAAAACACAAGTGATGGAGCTCAGCTGTAAGGCAAGAATAGGAAAGCGACCAATAACAGTCTTTTCAATTACCTATAATGGCAATGGCATATACGTTTTTAAGTAGTTACTATCACTAGTCACACTTGTAGTTATTAGTCATTAATAGCTGTCTCATTTCTGATACTTAAAATAGTGTTACCCAAAATACAGAAATTTAAAATACTGACCATTTATTGGTTATCAGTCTTATCTGTATCAACCAGAATTTAAGCATTTAACTGTTTACTTACTTGAATTAACGATTAAAAAAAAAATAATAATAATAATAAATAAGACTTTTGCGTATCTTTAACTACATCCATGTAAACACCTTGTCAGTGACTAATTAATTAACTGCTAATGGATTCAGAGTAAGTCAGTGATTCAAAAAATAATTGAACAATAATTCATTAATTTATCATTTTTTCCCCCAAACAATTCAATGCTGATATGGCTACAGAAAGATGTATGTTATGTTATTTACATCATCAAAATCAGTTCAGACAATTGAGTTGAAAAAAAAATAATAATACATTTTGGCGCACGTGTTGAACAGGATAAAAGACAACCAAATACAAAAAAAACAGACTAAAAATGTACAACAATAAAAGATAGTGCCGATATTTACATTAAATCAAATCTTCTACTCTGTCTATCCTGGTCAACCCCCTTTACCCGCAAATTAAAGAACATTGTATTAGTGCCAGGTCACTATTCTCATCTGTCTCTTTCTGTGTTTTTCTAAGCTTTGTTTGACTCTCGCTCGGCCGCTGAGCAGATGGCTAAAGCATCAACAGCAATGTCATTAAATCCCACTTCACCAACATACACTCCTCCTCCACCCAATGTTAGGGGATATTCTTATGTTAGGGGATATTCTTCTGCTGCCGGGCCATAACCCTACACTGTCTTCATTCATGGAAAAAAATCATGACAGAGGTCCAGTACCATGTTTCACTCTCAATCACTAGACTGGCTTTAACTAGACTGATTTGGAGTAGCATGTGGCCACACAGAAGAAACAATCTTAATAACATGATCCCATTCACAATTATTAAACAAAAAGCCTAGTTGTTTAATGCCATATGAACTCCTCACCCAACACCAAGAGAGTAGCTGCTGTAACAAAGGGAAAAGATGAAAAAAATTTGAGAAATGGGAAAGATAGAAAGTTTTTTTATGTTACCTGTGTATGTTTATGTTATCACCATGGTGCTTCTAAAGCATTCTCTCAGATCAAGCTTTAAGACAGGGCTATATGATATCCCATATGACACTCACATCGGTATGGAAAATGGATTTAAAGCCTATAGCCTGACCTGCATACTAAACGGGGACTGTTATAACTATGTGAAGACTAATACAACATCCACACTTATATGCAGCCTAGAAATCAGATTTCCAGAGGCTGCAAGTTACAGTGGAGATTAATTTTCTGTATGTGCAAAAGTCATCTTGTGTATTAAAACACAAACATGTAAAATAAACCACAGAAGGCCACTGGCCAAATTATTTGATGATAATGCTCAGGCTAGACCTGTGCCTCAGTATCCTCAAAAACAAGACTGTTAAATTAAACTAAACCCTGTTCTAGTATGCATGCTACTAAAAAGCAAGTGCAGGGACTGAAAATCGTCTCTGATCGTCACATATAAAGGGGATTTATCCTTTCTGCCTTTGGGGAGGGGGTGGGGGGAGTGCAGCACAGTATATGTGGAGAGATCTATACCGACTAAAAAATTCAAAATTGTCCTTAATCAAATTTCACGCAACTTTGCATTTCTCAGGCTAATCCGCTTTTCTTAATTCATACCTCTGACTATGTGCAGATGTAAACCTGATGCAACCCTGTTCTGACTTGTGAGGCCTGCGTTATTGTTCCTGACAGATAACAAAATTGGCCATCAACAATTACTTAAACAGTTACGCTTACGATGCACCGAAGTGAAAATTCTTGGACACACTATGCCAAAAAGACAAACAACAATGCTTCAAATAAAACTAAAACCACTAAAATTCTATTTTGCACACTTTTTTCAGGAATTACTATACAGCAATATTTTAGCTCCCACATTTTTTTGTATTTAAGAACTGAAATTAAGGAACTCACATCCTGCCCAACCAGCATGAGTTTTTCAGTTATATTCCACTGTTAATCCCCATCAGGATTTTAAAAAAAAAACTCCATGTGGCTGATGAAAGGAGAAGTGGAGCCATGTGTGTCAGTAAATTTACTCATAACACAAGAAACAGACGGAATCACAGAATGCATGCAGTTAGCTTATGTATATCAAGGAGCAACTCTCATGTTTTTAAAGATATGTGCATTTTTACATGGTTGGTCTAGGTATGAATGTGTCAGACATGTGTTGGATATTAAATGTCATTTTTTGCATCACCTTGCATCAGGCACTTTATTGTAATGTTTGCATACTATGCATCATGGTACTGCCATTTGAAAAATACTGCCAGTATTTTGAGACTTACTACAATACTACTGTAGCACTAAAGTGCAACATAATCAAATACTCACAAAAGTGTTCAGTTTTTCCCCAAAATGTACTACCCGATTTAATCAAGACCACACAAGCAAGAGCTCTGCTGTAGTGTTGTACTAATATCAGCATGGCTGTGATTCATGATTCCAGTCACATACAAACCCCGACCCACAGCGATTTCATTGGTCAACTCAACACGCAGTCACCCGTCAAGAAACGTTCAGACTTCAAAAAAAAATAATGGATGGATCTGATTGCAACAAACAGTAAAGCTATCTGTTGGTGATACCAACTAACTACACTGTAAATGATTTTTGTTTTTTACAGCATTATGTTTTTTCAACAGTTCCTTGCTGTATAAGCTGTGTACAGTGTTACTGTAGATTTCATTGTTTTTACTGCATTATTATTACTGTATTATCATCAGTTCCGTACTGTGTACACAGCGTACATTAAGTTACTGTAGATTTGCAATGAATTCTGGAAAATTATTAACTATTGTAAAACTTAATATAGTAATGCAAATTGACTGCGAAAAACACCACAAACCGCCATTTTTATATGAAATTTTTTCTTTTGGTGTAATATTGAGTTATATAGGCCTATATTTGGAGCTCAGGTCATTTTCGCATCATTTTATGAGTGTTGAATCTTAATATTTTTATGCAGACAGAATTTCTAGCGTGAAAAAAAAAGTTTAAATTGTCATTTTGATGATCAAAGATGAGTTTGAAGGGATAAAATTAGTGATTGCAGGGGGACTTTAATAAATTAATTCTGGGTCATTATAGAAACTTCGCATTGAAAGTAGTCACACACACATTAGTCACACAGTAAGAAAAATAGTAGCAACAATTAATCGTGATTAACTGCATCCAAAATAAGATTTTGTGTACATAATATGTGTGTGTACTGTGTATATTTATTATGCTAATATCTCTAAAGAGTGTGTTTTTGGATGTGAGGAAAGATAACCTTATTCAGTGTTATGTGAACAGTGGATGCAATTTATTTTTCCAAGGCAGCAACGGAGTTTCTCAAGCGTGTTATTTGTTCCCGTCATTTCGGTGACAAATGTTTTATAATGAGGTACATTCTGACACTGGATTTGCACAGTGTCTGGAAGATGGAGAAGCCCCAGCGATCAAAGATCCCGGTCATATAAGAACTGCTGTAAAACTGCATCAAATGTCTGTGTGTTAGTAAGTGTAAGTGCTCGCGACTCTTCAG
>NW_015548206.1:461955-462242 GCF_001515605.1 Sinocyclocheilus anshuiensis | reverse complement strand
CGCCAAACCCCCTCACGAAAGAAGAAAGCCGTCGTGTTTACAACTGTGATGACGAGCGCTTATCAGGATCAACTAAACGCTGGATTCTCAAATTATGTAAAATATTTAAGTTTGCGGCACAGAATCTTTCAAATACGTCCGAGAGTTTTACACACGGCCTGTTATTGAGGCAACATTTCCACGCCCCGAAACGTGTTGCGAATGAAACTAACTGTGATTGGTTGTTTGACAAAGAAGCTGCCATGAATTCCAGACCTTCAGCCGTCAGTCTGAATGTCTGGATACGC
>NW_015548206.1:461357-461873 GCF_001515605.1 Sinocyclocheilus anshuiensis | reverse complement strand
GCCAATCCAAACTGTATGCTAATTGTCAATCATCTTTGACGATAGTGGTCCTGACAGAACTTATTTTTTATATTTTAGTGTGCTTTGTATGTCTCTGTTTTACTCATTCCGGATAACTGCAGCATTTGATACAAATGTTGTATGACTGATTTTAATTAATTACATTTTTAAATGTTCCTTATTGTTTATATATATATATATTTACAGGGTATTATAAGGTTAAAGTTAAGGCTGTATTCACACCAGAAAAGTCCGCTAGATCACTTGCTTTGGTCCGGACCATATACAATTAGGGCTGGGTGATATGACGATATTATCGTATATCGACGATGTCTCGTAAGTATCGCGATGTCGATGTAAACAGTCAGGTAACCGACAATTATCGACATTATCGGGAAAAAATGACAAATGATAAACCAAAAATATTTTACATAGCCCCATAGTCACCATACAGATTTTTTTGCATGCAAGAATGAAATAATTTAGTAGGAGGGTTGGGAATCGAAAAGCTATTCC
>NW_015548206.1:454788-460317 GCF_001515605.1 Sinocyclocheilus anshuiensis | reverse complement strand
GAGAGAGCGAGAGAGAGAGAGAGAGAGAGAGAGAGAGAGAGAGAGAGAGAGAGAGCATGAGGTATCTGGAGTGGAGTCTGCAGTGACAGTTTTGTCTTATCATCCAAGTCCAAAAGTGGCCAATACAATGTAGGGCTGGGCGATATGACGATATTATCGTATATCGACGATGTCTCGTAAGTATCGCGATGTCGATGTCAACAGTCAGGTAGCAGACGATTATCGGAAAAACAATGACAAATGATAAACCTAGTAAGTTGCAAAAAAATATATTTTACATAGCCCCATAGTCACCATACAGGTCTTTTTGCATGCAAGAATTAAATAATTTAGTAGGAGGGTTGGGCATCGAAAAGCTATTCCAATTTCGGAAATCAGATCAGATGCCTAAGGTCAGGAATCAAATTACTTGTTATAAAATTACATTTCGATCGATTTCTGTGATTTCTGTATGCGCATTTATTGTGATTTCAAAAGATTCAACTGCAAGAAGACGAAATAGCTGCACTCGCTGCACTCGAGCGCTGTTTTCTGTGCTGCACACACACAAAGCACACGCACAAAAGCCGCCTCTTATATACGCGCACACTGGACTGTGCTCTCTTTCTCGCATTCTTACACATTCGAATGGACACATACACACAGAATTATATCAAAATATCCCTTAAATACAATCGGTTATGTCTTAAGTGAACGCTAAGAGCTGAGAAAGAAGGGTGTATTGGATCCGTGCATTGACAGCAGCCGCTGCCGCCAGTCATTAATGTTAATCAAAGAACAAAAGAAAAGAAAATCCCTCACTGATCTTGACTGAATCACTTTTGTAACCTCAGTTTATATTTTATTTGCCTGTTGTTTGGCACTGACTACTGTAATGGCAACATGCATCTGTGTATGTGATTATTTTGGAGATGTGTTCCAATATAATTTATCCTTATTTAGGGTATAGGCCTATTCTATTTAAACGTTAACAGAAAAAAGACAAAAAGTAGCACTGCATGTGTTTCTGAATATTTATTTAAACAGACTGTATAATGATGAAAAACCACAAACATGACAGGTATAATTAAAATACGCAAATTCCTTCAGCGCACATTTCAGTGCAATATTTTTACAGATTTTGTAAAATGTGTATACAATATAATTGTTTAATTAAGCTGAGATATAGCACTATAAATTCTTAATTCATTTGCAACAAAACTATAAAGTTTTGTTGCAAACGGATGAAGACATTAGACTTCTCAGCTCGTCCCTCAACATGCATGCGTTTGGAGTTTCGGCAGCCCAACATTGAATATTATATTGTGGGCGTTGTATTTTGATTAATAAAATAAAAATGATAAAAATTACAATATAAAAATGAAATTTAAATTACCCTGCTTCTAATTAAATAAAGCAGTTATTTTTATTTCCTTAAAAACGGGCCGAAAGAGACCTCCGAACTAGTAGGCTACCAGAAAGGAAAAGAAAAAAAAAAACCTTAAAGTTTTTGCTCGGAATTCATTTTTAATCCCTGTATGATTTTAGTCATAAATATCAAATACGTTATAGCTTGACTACAAGTTTAAAAACGACGCTGCAATTGTTATAATTAAGGAAATTAAACTTACCATCATGAAATGTGTCTACACAGGCGATAATGCCAAAAAGAAAGAGAAACATCGGAAAATCTGCATATTTTATTAAAAACATTATTATATGACATTAACATGCATCTATCATTCTTACAATCACCGCCAGAATGTTCAACTTCACCATGATGAACTTAAAATTGGGTTCTATTATTTTTCCTCAACAGTTCTCCTCACAAAACGAAATTCATTTCAAACACAAATTTGATAAGAACAGAGTGGAAATTATTAGCAACACCAAAATAACAGCAAAGCTAATGTTTTCTGTTAGTTTAAGCACAAACTAAGAAAAGTAAAACCAAACTTTGTGGCAATAATTAAGACCAAACTGCACATGGTGTGTGTTTATGGTGCATGTCGGCAATGTTGTCTCGGCGGGGGCCGATAAAATATTATCGGATATCGCGATATTTTTAAAAGGCGATTATCGATAAGATATTTTTGACATATCGCCCAGCCCTAAATACAATGTTAATTTTTTTTGTTTGGTGCGGTTCGCTTTCACACTGCCCTTTTTGCAAGTGAACCAGAAACTGTAAACAAAACCACATGTGTGCTTAAGGTCATCCATTCATTGGTTTATCCATTCAACCGTACCAGAGTTCGTTTGGAAGCGGACCGAGACCACCTCTTCAGCTGGGTCTCGGTACGGTTGTTTGGTCCACACCCGAGTGCGATTGCGGTATTCACACCTGCCCAAAAGATCCGCACCAAAGGGGGAAATGAACTTTAGTTCGACTCATTCGAACCAAACAAGACAGGTGTGAATACACCCTAAGATTTAGGTTAGGGGTTAATTTTTGTCTCCGTGAATGGCACAACCAGTGCGGGGTTTGTACACGTCCATGATCTGGTCATAGCACTGTATTTGACAAAACAATAATGCAATGTTTTGTTTTAGATTATACTGTGAAGCTCTTTATTGATGCATTTTATTTATTAATTAATCAATGTAATTAATTGTAATATTTTTATTTGATTGAATTATAGTTAAAATGTCAGTCAATTCAGAAAAAAACAATGGAAAATGTGGAATCTGAGAAACAACAAACATCAGGCCAGGTTCACAGGGCCCAAAAATACAACATCAGAAAATATTTGCAGTTGACATACTTGCTATGCAAAACCCAAATATACACGCAGCTTTGAAAAAAAATTTAAGAGACCACTGCAAAATTATACGTTTCTCTGGTTTTACCATTTATAGGTATGCGCTTGAGTAAAACGCACATTTTTGCTTTATTCTATAAACTACTGACAACATTTCTCCAAAATTCCAAATATACTGTCATTTAGAGCATTTATTTGCAGAAAATTAAAACTGGTCAAAATAAAAAAAAAATACAGTGTTTTCAGAACTCAAATAATAATGCGAAGAAAACAAATTCATATTCATTTTTAACCCTCTGGGTTCTGAGGCGATTTTGGGGCCCTTGAGATCTTTTGAAATGCCCTTATTTCAGCTACTTATAATATTGGCTAATATGTTTTTGTTTCTTGTTATTCAGCACAAACTACAATAATATGTGAGCAAGATGGATGTACATGTTTGCATTTTTTTGAAGAAAAAAAAAAGATTATGCATGGTTAGTTAGTTTTGGGGGAAAATGCAGCTGAAATAAGGCAATAAAACCAATACTGAATAGCTTTGAATAAGACTTTTGAGTAATTAGTCTTATAGGCTAGAATGTTTACTTCAAAATGACGTGAAAATCATCCTGCTTTCTCATTCACAGAAAACAATATATTGATTTAAATTTTGTAAGACATGTTTTGTGCTAGAAAGGCTGTATGCGTGGCCATGTGTCAATGGCCATGAATATGAATATTTAGTGATGCACACCTGAGAGACAAAGGGCCTCCTATAATCACCCATCTGTGTGACTGTGACTTTGAGGCAGGTAAGAAAGAATGTGAGGAGATTGAAAAAATTTGGTTTTTGATTATTTGGATTTTATTTACAACAGCGTAAAATCAAAACATACATAATAAAGGAAAAAGACACATTATTGAGCACACTGATCTAACCACAGAGATGTGAACAGACTTTGTGTCATTCCTGAAAACAGCTTCTGTTCAACAAGTGAAACAAGTAAACCATAGCTGATATTTCCAACGTTTGCTGCTTCTTTCCATGGATTCAAGAAAAAAAAAACATCATCAGTAGTCAAGAAGCTTGTTTATGTAGAATATCAGTGTAGTTAAACATCTGATGCTGGTACAGCGCTCTCAGAGGAAAACAGTTTGAAGAGACTCAAGTGAAAGTCAGCAGGATTCATCTGTGCTGCAGGTACAGTATCTGATCACTAAAAAAAACAAACAACAAAAACTATACACATATAGTATGATTTTGTAGTCAGACTCACACATGCTTTGTACTATCTTAAAAAAGGACATTTTACAGTGGGTACGGAAAGTATTCAGACCCCCTTCAATTTTTCAGCTGTAAGGTCTTATATAGACAGGTGTGTGGCTTTCCTAATCAAGTCCAATCAGTATAATCAAACACAGCTGGACTCAAATGAAGGTGTAGAACCATCTCAAGGATGATCAGAAGAAATGGACAGCACCTGAGTTAAATATATGAGTGTCACAGCAAAGGGTCTGAATACTTAGGACCATGTGATATTTCAGTTTTTCTTTTTTAATAAATCTGCAAAAATGTCAACAATTCTGTGTTTTTCTGTCAATATGGGGTGCTGTGTGTACATTAATGAGGAAAAAAATTAACTTAAATGATTTTAGCAAATGGCTGCAATATAACAAAGAGTGAAAAATTTAAGGGGGTCTGAATACTTTCCGTACCCACTGTATATCTGAGAAACTAATTAATATTGTTTAGCACATTATAAACATCTATTCGCGAACAGAGTATTAATAATAAACATTGGTCTAAACATTCTTAATTCATGTTACACATGTAAACACTCATATTACTTTTATATCGTATTGTTTTATATTATGTAGAGCATAAAAACATCCACACGTCATACAAAATTTAGATACAATGAATTGCTTATCATATTCAAATTTTTCACTCGATTTCAAACATTTTAGTCTGGAATTATAGTTTGGGGAAAAACTCAACTAGTAAATGTGTTCAAGTTTGTGTCACAATAACACATTAACTAATGCAAAAAAGAAACAGTACTTACTCATCAGAATGATCTGTCGCATCTTGTTCTTTTGCTGAGGTAAATTCTGTCTTATTCCTCACAGCACATCTTCTTCCAAAAACAAACAGTAGTCGAGATGAACTTGACTATCCTCACACTTCGTTTACGGCATTTACATGTTCACGCGTCTCATGTGGATATTTACATATGAAGGGCGCGAGCTGCTTGTGAGCATGATCACATTACAGATAATGACCTCAGACGGGAAAGACTGTACATCGTGTTGGTTTCATACAGATTACTTTATAACAGAATATTTATTTTCAATATGACTTACTTCATTTAAAAGTAGACACTTCAAGCCTTCTACAGATATATCTCTCATGTCTGTGTATTAAAGGGGTCATATGATGCTTTTTTAAAGATCATTATTTTGTGTATTTGGTGTAACAGAATATGTTGACATGCTTTAATATTCAAAAAACACATTATTTTTCAAATACTGTACATTATTGTAGGTCCTCTATGCCCCGCCTCTCTCAAACGCTTCGTTTTCTACAAAGTCCCTCCTTCCGACAAGCGCAGTCTGCTCTGATTGGCCAGCTGACCCAGTGCATTGTGATTGGCCGAACACCGCAAGCACTCGTCGGAAATGTAACGCCCCTTACCATAATCGCGAGCTTCATCTTTCAAAATAAATGTAAAGACAGTAAATAATGTCATTAGTTTTACCATCAGTTCAAGCCCGAAAGGGGAACAGACACAGTAATGATGCAGTACAC
>NW_015548206.1:452170-454033 GCF_001515605.1 Sinocyclocheilus anshuiensis | reverse complement strand
TCGTCCATAAAATGCATTGCTGTTCTGTTGTAAGTAATCTTAAAGATTCCTAAATGCATCTACTTTCGGAAGGCCAAATAAAGTGCTTTTGCTTTCGCCTAGAAACACACAGCGTCTCCCTGACATGGCTGCATCAACACTAACTGCGGTTACTGAAACCACGCCTTCTTTCTTTGCGTGCACATTTGGGCACATTATGCAAATATTTCCACATAGTGAGGTAGATATGTGGGGGCGTGTTAGAACGAGCCGTTTTAGGGGGGTGTGGCAGAGTCTTAACTTTGATAAAGAATATCTCTTTGGTGTTTGAGACTTTAGTCTTTGCAACTTCAGGGATCTTATCTGTTCACGAACAGCTTGTAACACTCCAAAGAGAAAGGAAAACTTGAAATCACATCATATGACCCCTTTAAGTATTCGCTGAGTTTCAGTTAATTTTAATGACACGTTTCAGAGAGCAGTTCACAGAGACAGAGTTGACTGCTGTGACAACAAGAACAGATTTCAAATGAAGTATAACACATATCTGTGACCAAAATTGACAGAGCATTTTAGTGTCTTTTGCACTGATCGTAAAAAAAGCAAGCTGGCCGTGCTGGCGTGGCTTTCGACCCCAGGAAGTTAACTCCCTAAAAATAGCTCACTATTTTTAAGATCAGTGAGAAAGACACAAAAAATGCTCTGTTGATTTTGGTCACACAAATAAGTGTTATATATCATTCGAAACTGTTAAGTGTCTAACTTTTATTTGTGTACACTCACAATAACAACAAAACTTTGTGCTTTTGTAAAATAAAGAAAACAAACAGGGTGTGTTCTCTGTCTTCTGTCTGCGGGAATATCCATCTGAAACGCGTCACTAAAATGAACTGAAACTCAGCGAATACTCGACACAGACATGAGAGACATATATCTATAGAAAGCTTGAAATATCTACATTTAAATGAAGTAAGTATTATCGAAAACAATATTCTGTGATAAAGTAATCTGTATCAAACCAACACGATGTTCAGTCTTTCCGGTCTAAACGTATTATCTCTAATGAGCCCAATGTAAACAAAGCATGAGGATAGTCAAGTTCATCGCGGCTACTGTTCGTTTCTGGAAGAAGAAGTGCTGTGAGGAATAACACAGAATTTACCTCTTTAGAAAAAGAACCAGATGCGACACACTGCTTCATACAGCAGAGGAGATCAATCTGATGAGTAAGTAATGTTTCTTTTTTGCATTAATTAACGTGTTATTGTGACATAAGCGAACACATTTACTGGCTGGGTTTTTCCCAAACTATAATTCCTGACAAAAATGTTTGAAATCGAATGCTAAGTCTAAATGTTTAGACCATGTTTATTATTAATACTCTGTTCACAAATATATTTTTATAACGTGTTAAAGCTGCAGTCCGTAACTTTTTTTGGTTAAAAATTATCCAAAATCAATATTTGAGCAAGTACATAACCAGCCAGTGTTCAAAACTATCGCCTTACTTTAGCCCGATTCACAACGGTTAGTTTATAATAATGTTTTCTAATTTGAGTGGTATGGGTAGGTTTTCGCAGGAAATTCGAGCATGGCACTGTGTCATTACGTCACTTCTGTAAACATAAAGAAGTTGCCCCGGCTAGTAGGCTATCGTATGTCAGGATCCTGCAGGTGGGCCGATCGTTTATAGCCTTTTCTTCTGATTACAGATAGCTTGGGATTACAAAGATTTGTATTTTAAAGAAAACCAGTTTGAAGGGAGCATAATTTGCTTGTTGGGTTAAAAGAATTTCTTAATATGAAATTCGAAGAGTATGACAATTAGATTAGACTGTGCAGAAATTGAAATCTACACGCTAATACACACTACTCATAGTCACC
>NW_015548206.1:436464-450654 GCF_001515605.1 Sinocyclocheilus anshuiensis | reverse complement strand
GAGATTTATGGTAATGCTTTTTTCCTCAGTTGGTCAGAACAAACGTGGCAGATTTGTTATTTGTTCAGATGGCAATATACGGTGAAAATTCTTATTTGGGTCATATTCCAAGACGTAGGCTAGAATCTGTGATTGCGAAGTACAGTAAATATCCACACCGGTGCGGTGACTGACTGCTACACATACTCTTCAGAACATTAGATTCATCCACGCTGGAGCCGCCCCCACTCACAACCCACGCAAGCTAGATAATTCCGCACACAGCTGCAATTCCGGGTTTTCAAACACAGATGGCGACAAAGAGGCAAAACTTACAGACTGCAGCTTTAAACAATAATTATTTTCTCAGATATAAAATGTCATTTTTTACGATACAACAAAGCATGCGCGAGTCTATGACTACAAAATCATATCAACTATAAAATCATACATATTAGGCTATATGACTACAAAATCATAGTTGGCTTTGTCCCAAACTATAATTCCTGGCTAAAATGTTTGAAATCGAGTGTAACATTTTGAATATGATCAATGACAATGACAATTCATTGTACTGTTCTTACGGCGCAATGATGTTTTCATGCTCTAAATAATATAAAACAATAGCCTATATAAAAGTAATATGAGTTCACTTTAACACGATGATTGCTACGAGTCTAAGAATGTTTAGACCATGTTTATTATTAATACTCTGTTCACAAATAGATTTTTATAACGTGCTAAACAATAATAATTCGTTTCTCAGATATAAAATGTCCTTTTTTTTACTATAGTACAAAGCATGTGTGAGTCTATATATACAGATGTTCCTGATGCTCACAAATGCTTTTGTTGTTGTTTGTTTGTTTTTTATTGATCAGATACCTGCACCACAGATGAATCCTGCTGACTTTCACTTGAGTCTCTTCAAACTGTTTTCCTCTGAGAGCGCTGTACCAGCATCAGATGTTCAACTACACTGAAATTATATGGTAACACAAGCTCTTTGACTGCTGATTGTTTTTTTGTTGTTTTTAATCCATAGAAAGCAGCAGCAAAAACTTAAATATCAGGTATGGTTTACTTGTTTCACTTGTTGAACAGAATCTGTTTTCAGGAATGACTCAAAGTCTGTTCACATCTCTGTGGTTAGATCAGCGTGCACGATAATGTGTCTTTGACCTTCATTATGTATGTTTTAATTATACTGTGCTGTAAATAAAATACAAATAATTTAAAAAACCCATTTTTTCAATCTCCTCACATTCTGTCTTACCTGCCTCACAGTCACATGACTCACTGATGGGCCATTAGGGCCATTCAGTTACACAAGAAATCTTGGTGTAACCTTTGATGACCAGCTGACCTTCAAAGACCACATTGCAAAGACCGCTCGATCTTGCAGGTTTGCATTGCACAACATTAGAAAGATCAGGCCCTTTCTAACGGAGCATGCTGCACAACTTCTTGTCCAGGCCCTTGTCATTTCTAGGCTGGACTACTGCAATGCTCTTCTGGCTGGACTTCCATCAAGCACAATCAAACCTCTACAAATGATTCAGAATGCAGCGATACGACTGGTCTTCAACGAGCCCAAAAGAGCCCATGTTACACCTCTCTTTATCTCCTTGCACTGGCTACCGGTCGCGGCTCGAATCAAGTTCAAGACATTGATGCTTGCATATAGAACAGCCACAGGCTCAGCACCCGCCTACTTCCACTCACTACTACGAATCTACATCCCCTCCAGAAGTCTGAGATCCGCTAGTGAGCGATGCCTCGTGGTACCATCACAGAGAGGCTCAAAATCACTTTCCAGAACATTCTCGTTCACCATTCCTGGCTGGTGGAACGATCTTCCCACCCCTATCTGGAATGCTGAATCCCTGACAATTTTCAAGCGACAGCTGAAAACTCATCTCTTTCGAAACTACTTGACTTCATCATCATCATTATAAAAATAAAAAAAATCTCTCTATTTATTCCTTCTCTTTCTAGCTTGTACTTATTTTGAACAATGTCTAGAAACTTGGTATTACAAGCACTTCCTGTATCTGTTTGCCTCTTTAAGAAGAATCGTAAATGTAGGGGACGGCCCGTTGTCTCTCAGGTGTGAATCACTAAATATTCATGGCCATTGTCACTCCCTCACATAAAGCTTGTCTATCACAAAACATGTCTTACAAAATTTAAATCAATATATTGTTTTCAGTGAATGAGTAAACAAGATGATTTTCACATCACTTCGATGTAAATATTCTAGCCTACAAGACTGAATACTCATAAGTCTTATTCAGAACTATTCAGTATTGGTTTTATGGCCTTATTTCAGCTACATTTTTTCCCAAAACTTACTAACAACGCATAATATTTTTTTCTAAAAAATGCAAACATGCATATCCATCTTTCTCGCATATTATTGTAGCACAGTTTGTGGTGAATACAAAAAAAAATACATATTGGCCAATAGTATGTTATAAGTAGCTAAAATAAGCACAAATGTCAGGGCATGTCAAAACATCTCAAGGGCCCCAAAATCACCTCAGACCCCAGAGGGTTAAAAACACAATACTAATGATTTAACTTAGGAAGAGTTCAGAAATCAATTTGGTGGAATAACGCTGATTTTCAATCACAGCTTTCATGCGTCTTGGCATGCTCTCCACCACTCTTTCACATTGCTGTTAGGTGACTCCTGGTGCAAAAATTCAAGCAGCTCAGCAGCTTGATGGCTTGTGACCATCCATCATGCTTTTGATTACATTCTAGAGGTTTCCAATGGGGTTCAGGTCTGGAGATTGGGCTGGCCAAGCCACAGTGTCTCTCACCCACTGTTTGTCTCAGCCAAGCCACAGTGTCTCTCACCCACTGAATTCTTTGGTGGAGAATGTGTCTTGATTTGGTGGTCCTCCATCCACACCTTGATTGCCCTGGCTGTGTGGCATGAAGCAGTGTCTTGCTGGAAAAAACAATCCAAGGAAGCAAGTTTTCTTCCAGGACAACCTTGTATATGGCTTGATTCATGCACCTTTCACAAAGACAAATGTGCCTGATTCCAGCTTTGGTGAAGCAACCCCAGTTCATCACAGATTCAACACCAAATGTCACAGTGGATGCGACACTATGGCTTGTAGGCCTCTCCAGGTCTCCATCTAACCATTAGACGACCAGATGTTGGGCAAAGCTGAAAATTGGCCTCATCAGAGAAGGTCCAATCCTTATGGTCTTTTGCAAACCTCAGCCTGGCTCTTCTATATGCTTCTTCTTTTCTTTTTCTTTTTAGCTTTGCACGACTTCAGCTCTGCCCCTAAGAGCCTGTTTCATACCATCCTCATCGTGCACTTCATCCCAGCTGTCAATTGCCTTTCTTTATGTAGATCTCTTGATGTCATCCTGCGGGTGTTGAGTGATATTTGAATGAGTTGGCGGTCATGCCGGTCAGTGGAGAGTTGTTTTTGCCCTCTGCCGGGCTGTAGCTTTGTTGTCCCCAATGTCTGCAGTTTGTCTTTGAAATTTTAAGAATGCAAGCAACGTGACGCTAACTGTCTCCAGATTGAACCCTTCTTTTCCTCACTCAAAACTTTCCTTTGCAACTCTTTTGACATAGTCAATAGTTATTATTTGATTCCAAATGACCCTTTGCAAAGACTGGCCCCAGATTGCTGTAGTAACTCAGTTCAAGTGGCACGTAAACCAATCATCTCTTCCTCTTTACTAGTGATAGCATGAAATAAACATGAATGAACATCAGAAGGTATCCTGTTTCAACCACGGAAAGACATTTTTCAAGTTCAAGTCCACTGGCGTTAATCTACTCTGCTGTATGGTTTGTTTGTTTGTCAGACAAAATGGCGAATTTGGCGTTATAATTGGTCAGATTGCCTGTCAATCAAACTCCCGGCAAAGGGTCAGTTACTTTTGACGTACTATTAGCACTGTTTTTGCTATCCAGCTGGTCTACTGCAAGAGGATAGCGATAACCACAGGAGCATTTTTATACTTTTCCTCGTTAAATAAGATTTCTCTTGACTTTTTCCAGAGCTAGGTCTATATAATAAAAGTTGGTGTCATTTAATTTGCACTTCCCTGGTGTCACGTTTTGACTGTCTATTTGTGCACACAACGTGGATAAGCTACAATATGTAAACATGTCAGATGTGTGGACACTAAGGCTGCATTGACAACTTTGATTTCTTAATTTTAATCTATTTTCATTTTGATGAACTGATAGTTTTTTACATTTTTGTTGATCTGTTGATTACTAAATAAATTTGATTCATTAAATTATTATTAAATTTGTTATTTTCATTTTTCTGCTAAATGAAAACTTTTGGTGCACCACTAATTAAGAAAAAAACTAAGTGAAAAATCCACAAACGGTAAAAATACACTAAGATGTACTGTATTTTTCTATACTATAAACACAGCATATAATTAAACGCAAAATTGTAAGTGACAGAAATTTTTGCATTGACAAAAGCATGCAGAAAAGTCCATGCAGGAGATAAAAAGAGGTGATCATGGTATGAAATCCAGTCTTAAAATAAGTATTGTAAAAAAAATGCACCCCCAAAAAAAATCCCTGCAACCTAGCATAGTCCTAACATGGTCTATTAATCCTACTTCCCAGAAAGCTTTACAGTTACCTTTAGTCACAGACAGGGGCACATGGGGTGAGAATCCAGGATAAAAACACACATCGTGAGTGTGTGTGCAGGCTGACTAATCTCTGGTTTTGTGGCATCTTTCTAGGAAGCCCCGTGCAGCCATGTGAGCCAGACTGGCATCAAAGCAGTGTGTGTGTGTGTGTGTGTGTGTGTGTGTGTGTATGTATTTGACAGGTGTGGTTTAAGAGGGGATGCGAGGCGAGAGGATTACTGATCTCTAGTGAGGAGTGGAGGGGACAGGGTGACCCAGGTGTTTCCTGGGGTCATCACACAAATCCACTGAGGCTGGAGTGATGGCACCCAGCTTTATCATGCTTGAGGGCAATGAGACAGTAGGAGTGACTGACCTATATGAGGTGATCTGTACAGATCAGAAAGAAGTTTCTATTGCAAATGAACTTTCTGAGCTTAAATGAAAAGAAACACAATGCAGTGTGATTTTAAAATGCTACTTAAAAGTAATTGTTTATTCTATTGTAAATGTTTAGTCACAGTCTGGAGCCCTGCAACACCCATTGCTCCTGACCTGAGAAAGGTTGTCTGCCCTTACATTAGTGACTAACAGGAATGAAAAACCTTCAAAGAATGCCTCATGTCTACAGGGTAACATACTAACTACTTGTTGACTGTGTTTGTTCATACAAACTCATTCTCAAAATTGAGAGCTGAAAGAATTTTAATTCAGCTGAGAGACATTTAAGGGAATCATGTCACCAATAAAATGTGAAAGTCAATCTCTTTTATAACCAAACAATGTTTGAACCTAACTGCCTTTAGCACTGACTGATTACTACACTGTAAAGATCTGAATTGTAAGCACTATAGAAATACTTGACCTGAAAATATTATACTGTTTGACCATAGCCTCTGTGATTTGTGCAGTTGTTAATGATGACTGCTGTAGTTCAGATAACTGCCACCGGAGGCAGCAAAGCACTGAAACAAGGATAAAACAAGCAAAAAGAAGCCCTGAGCTGTGAAGAGTTCTACAGGAAGTCAAGGAACTGGAAACTGACTTTTTCCAAAAACTTCTCACAAATGTTAAGATGTAAAATAAAAGGAATCTAACCAAATCTATATATTTATATTTATCCATAAACAACATATATCTATATAATATTTCACAGTTTACAATTTAGTATTTATGGTTAGGAGGATTAATTTATAACAAGTTTTTATAACATTTGAGTTGGTGTACTTTGCTATATGGGAAAAAGGTTATACAGTTAAAATCTGGCCAATTCCATCACAAAATATTATTCTGTGCTGTTTCACACAGAATAAACATACTCACACCTGTGAAACACACTGAATCACATCTAAGCCCGTTTGTCCTAAAGTTGGGTGTCAACCAGGCACCTCTGATCACTGGAGACTGTCATTCTAAAAATAGATCCTCAGTAAGCATTAGAGTGTGTTGCTCTAAAATCTCATTTCAAGCAAAACAAGGTTGTTAAGTACATGAATAATATGCATATTTTTGACCAAGTTAACAGGAAAAGGCAGCACTGTAACTATGCGTGAGTGTTAAACACACAAGGATGAACTCATGGGCTCTGTGTTTAATCAACTGAGTTAAACCAGGTCCTTGGAGACACACCAAGCCAGGTGAGCAGACAGTCAGCTGACAGGAAGTGAGGGTGATTTTCTCTATGGTGCATAACCACACAGGAGCACAGCTTTTATTAATGGATTTTTTACCGTGTGGGTGGCTATTATTGGCATGCCACACTATATACGAAGTGACTGTGTATGTGTGGGTGTGCGTGTGTGCTCTTCTGAAAACAGAGGTGTTCTCTGTAAGAGACCTGTCCTATTGCATCATGTCCTGCTCTGTATTATATGACACGCAGTGGATAATCTTGTCATTCTGTAACCTGCTCCCTCCTTCTGACATGATGCTGAACTACACATTGCAGAGAAGTGTGAGCTATTAAACATCTCAGCCCAGTTTTTGAATCTTCTGGCTGGTGTCCTCCGTCTTCAATCCCACAGTCCCAGTCTGCCAAGGACCACATTAGGATCACTCCAGGAAGCCTTGTCACCACTGACATACGTCCTTGAGGTGCGAGCACTGTAAGGTGATGCTGGTCCATTTAAAGAAGTGGACAGAGAAACGGAGAGTGGGGTAGACATGTGCGACACACAGGAAGTGACAGATAGAGGGGTTAAAATAACAGTGCTCTAAGCTCCGTCCTCGTACCTCTACGAAGAGCCCCAGAGTTGTCGGTCTTGGCTCTCCAGTCTCTCCAGGCATTTGCGACACCACTCCACAAGAAGCACGCTCGCAGCTATTTCGGCACACACAGACATACACTTCCTATGAGGTAAAAATAGTCACACTTCCCCCGATGGGAGCTAAACCCCCCAACCTCTGCAAGCCTCCCTTCTGTTCTGACAAATGCTCAAACACATATTCTTATCAACAGTCAGAGCTGGTGTGAACTTGACGTTGAGTTTACCACCTTGTTAAAAAAAGGTTCCCTGAGACCACCAAATCAGAATTGAAAGCCTGACAAAAAGATTTCCTGATACACAATTCCAGTAGCAAGCCGAGACATAAACTGCACAACATATGAATACAGTCACTAACGCTCACACACACAAAGGCATTTTTAAGCAGGTGTATGTCAGAACTGCTCCACCTCCAGATAAAAATCTAAAAGTGCTGGTAATGAACTCTTTAAAACCCTGTTCTAATTATAGGGTCGTTTGACTAAGATGGGAGCTGTGCAGAGTAGATAAGCGTACAGTAATTACATTTATCCTGAGATAATTTCCTCCCAGCACATAGTGCTGAATGCTGAAAGCACACACAGATGTTTTCACTGACTGCAAACTTTTGTACCATGCTGATGTGCCAGGCACTCAGACAGTCACACACATATGCGCTGAGCCCAAAACAGCACTGTGCAGTCTCTGTGGTGTTTTGAGAAAAAATAACTCTCATCAGTTAGATATCTGGGACTGACGTGTTTGCCTCCTATTTATGAAGGAAACAGTTGACCACAGTGTTTTTTGTATGACCCACAGTCACCATTATGGCCAACAATAACATGACAAGCTCAAATTTTCATCATGGAATTTAGTGTAGAACATCCAAATCAGGTAATAGAGACGGATCTCGAAGCAACTACAGGGGGGCAACATGAAGAGGCAGGTTCAGGCTGCGGACCACACAGAGGGTGCTTGATTCTGTATAACACGGACAACAGAGAGTCGAATGACGGAGTTCCAGGCACTGGAGCGCACAGAGTAATAAGATATAGAGCGCTCACCTTTGTTGTCCATTTGACCCTCCACACAGCTAATGATGGATGGGACAAGGGTAGAGAGCCGTGTGGCATTTGTGCAGTGCAGTGATACATTTGCAAGAACACATGCGCATAGACACACAATAGTGCCTGCTGCATACGCCCGCTCTCTCACATAGGTGAAATCAACTTCCAGCTTTCATTCAAAAACATAAAAACGCTACAAAAAAAAACATACACATTCCCCTAGACAAAAAGACACTCTTCAACTTGTTTTCAGGTACTAACACACATTCACGATGACATGAGCACAACGCAGTATGAACTTACCAGCTGTCTGATCCGTAGGAGGACTGTTGGTCACTTTAGTTTTATGGCCAGTGTGTGTTTGTGTGTGCGTTGCACAGCAAAAGGTTTACACGCAGCATGCAGGCAGTCTGTCTGTGCAGTGGCTGACTTCACAGGCTGCTAAGTCCATCAAACCATCGTGCACATCTCCATCCATTGGGATCCACTGCAACTGTAAAAAAATATATATATTACATTTATATTGAAAATACATACAACATAATAAAAATGTATCAAATAATACAATATAAAACATACTGATATTGTTTCTGGAGGATGCACCTAAACCAAGATTTATCATTTTTACCTAGGCCCTACATACTGAAAAGTTAAGCTTTAACACTGAATCCAAGTACAACTGCAGACAGTTCAGTGGAACTGGAACAACACAGCAGCTCTTTCTCCAGAAGTCACCAGTCACCACCCTGAATGCCACTGACGTTGCTGTATGTATTTCAAGTATTTATAATGTACTCTTATGAAAAAGCCTGAATTGATCATATCACTCCTGCAGACTACTGATTGTACTGTGACGCCACTCTGTATGAATACACTTACACACAAACACACTCACACACACACACACACACACACACACACACACACACACACACACACACACACACACACACACACACAGCTCAGGCCTGCTGGGAATGAGTACAGCACTAAAAGACTCAAAGCATTCAAAGTTCATTTAAATGTGCTACAATTATCCCACTGAGACACCATACAGCTATTCTTTTTTTCATAACCTGGAAATACGTTTTTCAGGACAACAAGCAACAAACATTTATGTCTGGCCTCAATAAGAACCTCCACATACCGGGGGGGTACAAGTCCTTTTTTTTTTTTTTTTTCAAGCTGGTTAGGACAAATGCTCTGATTAACATGTAGGAGATACCTCCATTTGTTGCATACTGCATCTGGTTAGGGCAGGTATAGGACAAAAAGAGAGAAAATCATCCACAGGTTGTTGTTGTATTTTTTCTTCTTCATTTCTATTATTTCTACCCTTTCAAAAGACAGACTGGTTCCATTAGGATTCTGTTCTCTGATTATGGCTAGACACAAGCAATGTACATGCAGGTTCAGATATGTTATTTACAGTTAAATAGGGATGCTCCGATCAGGATTTTTGAGGCCGATCACCGATCGCGATTTCTTGTCATGGTGATCGGCCGATACCGATACCGATTCTGATGCTTCAAGCTTTAGAGGTTTCATCGGGCGCACGCGCCTCGCCCCAAGTTAACTTCCGGTCTGTGTTTGTTTATCAGTCTGGCCATGGCGCCAGCTACAAACGCAAGAGTTAAAGTTAAGGTGATGAGTAGACTGATGTTGGGCTCAGGTGGTTGTGCTGTGGGATCGCTACTGATCCGTGGCTGTTTACCACAAACACAACATTTATCCATTATTTTGATTTCAAATCCAAACATAGTCACTGAAAATGCTTTTTCAGCATTGCAATTCTTTTTTTTACACAGTACAGTAATACAATCTTTCACAGACATGTCTAAACACAATAAATATAAGCAACACGTTATTCAATGTTTTTTACTTTTGCATTTACTTATATTGCTCAAGCAAGTGGCAAAACATTTAAACTACTTTTCTTACATTATCACAAACTTACCATTGACAGAAATAGTCAGCTCTACTGCCTTTCCTTTTGCATTGAACTCTTTCAAACAAGCAACAATGCAAGCAATCCAGCAATCCATGCAGTTCATAAAGAACTTTGTTTTCCTACCTCCACGAGTGCCTATTATTGCCTTGTTTCTACCCATACGGAAAGGTAATATATTCACATATATGTGAAGCACTGTTAAATATATTGAAATATATTTTGAAAATATATTTTGAAAATGCATAGAACATAATGCTCATGTTGCGTGTTTACATAGGCTATTTGTGAAATTATATTAATGCCCCATATGATGTATTTTTAATCAATATGTTTTTGCAATGCAGCAATGCATTTTGTTTCTACACTACGTTTACCATTTTTAGAGCTATTATTATATTATATTATATTATATATTATATATTATATATTATATTATATCAGTGGTGGGCCGTCAGGGCCAGCAAAGCCTTCTCTGCTGGCCTAAACACTATCAGAATCACTGATTTAGTTTTAATATATTTTTCCATGAATGTGTATTAATTTTTTCCATGCGCGAGGTGAAAGTTGAGACAGAGCGCAAGTCAAACTGCGCCTGTGTTGAGCTCGTCCGTCTGCACTCATCCGCGGTTGAGTATACTTTGAAAGCTGTGCGGACACGGCTGAGCGCGGAACGGAACGTGGAAAGTGAAGTATACCCGGGCCTTTATTGGCTCACTGACGGTGATGAGATTAACCCCTTAGGTATCGAAATTTGGTACCGAACGACGGGACGTTTTTCGATACTCGATGGTATCGAGGCAATTCGGTCGGTGCCTAAAAAGTATCGAACTCGATACCCAGCCCTAATGATAACGACCCCAAACACACCTCCAAGACGACCTCTGCCTTGCTAAAGAAGCTGAGGGTAAAGGTGATGGATTGGCCAAGCATGTCTCCAGACCTAAACCCTATTGAGCATCTCAAGGTCTCTAACATCCACCAGCTCCGTGGTGTCGTCATGGAGGAGTGGAAGAGGACTCCAGTGGCAACCTGTGAAGCTCTGGTGAACTCCATGCCCAAGAGGGTTAAGGCAGTGCTGGAAAATAATGGTGGCCACACAAAATATTGACACTTTGGGCCCAATTTGGACATTTTTACTTAGGGGTGTAATCATTTTTGTGGGCAGCGGTGTAGATATTAATGGCTGTGTGTTGAGTTATTTTGAGGGGACAGCAAATTTACACTGTTATACAAGCTGTACACTCACTACTTTACATTGTAGCAAAGAGTCATTTCTTCAGTGTTGTCACATGAAAAGATATAATAAAATATTTACAAAAATGTGAGGGGTGTACTCGGTTCTGTGAGATACTGTGTGTATATACTGTATATATATAAGCATTTTTCCCCCCAAAGCACCTAAAAGCCATTTCACACTTGCCATACCCCAACAGGGTGAATGAACTGACCAGACAAAACAAAATAAGCTTTTGTTTTTTAAATAATTTTTGTGGCAGTGTGAAATGACCATAATGCTGTATGTTAGGTGTGAGATTCATTAAACTTGGTTTGCTATGGCTGCGTTCACACTTGGCATTAACATGCGATCACCGTGATCTGATCAAGCAGATCAGATCGGTCAATCAGGACACGGCGCGTTTACACTTGGCAACATCAGCTGACTTCTCGATCTGGATAACCGATCGGATCTGTATTTTCTGCGCAACATTTAAATAAGTCTGTGGTGCAAAGTCGACCTGAAGTGGTGGGTTTTCTTTTGAAAACTTTTTTCAGTCGCGGGACATTTTACAAATCAAAATAAATGTACGAGTCTCACTAGCGCTCTGGTTCTTCCGACAGATCGGGATAGAGGGGGAGGCGTTTTGCATGATGTCGACCTGCGAATGCAGACACGATGGCTGGATTGCATTTACATTACACTGAGATCCGATCACAATGCGTCCTCGACTACCTCTGGACCAGGACACGCTGATCGGACAACATTCCGATCAGAAGCGCATTTACACTTGTCTTTTCAATGTGTATGTGGACAACATCCGGATACTGGTCGCATGTTAATGCCAAGTGTAAACGCAGCCTATAATACATCTATTCATAAGTGCACCAGTGTGAATCATAATTCCCCCCACATTTGCTGTATATCCATAAAGTGATATCTTTGTCATAGTATTCTTTCAGTGGTTAACTAACTCATTAAGACAGTCCCTTGCTCCCACCTACTGACATAATTTAACCTGCAATGAAAGAAGCCCAGGCATGATATTGTTATTGTTTTGTTTTTTGTTTTTTTATTTCTTTTGCATATGATTTCCAATTAATTATTGGAAGTGGGTTGGTTAAGGACCTGATTAGCTGATGTATTAAAATGCTTGATTCGGGTTCAATAGGGGAGCATGTGATTAGTTGAGAAATTGTGCATAGTTAATGATGGCTCTTAAAGTTAAACTCTGCGGACCCGGATACGGGTCCAAAATGGCGTTAAAAATGTTTATGCTTCATTTACATAGCCTTCCTTATATGGTATCAGCCCATATATGGGTTCATTTGAAAGCTTGGAGTGTCTTCTTTACAAATAATACCATTCCTTTTGGTTTTTATATTCATAAAGCAGTAAAATTAAGCTTAGAAATGTATTCTATTTCCTGAATATTATGAAATTCAAGATGGCCGCCCCAATGACGTCATAATGATTTTCCCTAATGACGTCATAATATGCAAATTAGACGAGTATATTTACACCCCACATAAACTTTGTTTAACATGCCAACATTTTTCTAATTTACAGTAGATCTCTATCTTTAAGCCCTTTCAAGCCACAAGCTTTTGAAATCTTGATGTCAAAATCCAGCATTTTTCCAAAAATCCCTGGCGCCTACAAGGTTAAAGTCTACTGTGTTTCACAGTCAACACATATGGCTTTTAGGTAAATAGAAGAAAATATATTTTATACAATATATGTAAATATATTTTGAAATACATATTAAAAATATATTTAAATATTTGATTTTGGACGCTTTTTAATATTTTTCACATATATTAAATATATTTTTATCGCAAATATTTACATATATTATTTCCTTTATATGTAAATACATTTAGATATCAGACTATGTAAATATATTAATTTGCAATATATGTCCATATATTAATTTCTAATATTTGTTAACATATTTACATGTACAGAAATTTAATGTTAGATTTCTATAAATGTAAATATATTTTAAAACATTCAAATATTCAATAAAATAAACATGTTTCATAGAATATATTCCCATTTACTCAAACTTTATGTAAATAAATTAAATCTCCACACATGCAAATGTTTTCATTTTATATAGATTATAATTTGCCCCTTCATAATAAATAGAATACAAACAAAATTTGGACACTGAAATACTGTAAAACTCTCCAGACAATGTAACTTAAAAACAGACTTATTAATATAGAGTACATTTATCAACACCGGTTCAGCATGAACCAACAAAAATTATGAATGCTCATGATGTTTCTGGCACATAAATGAAAGATTATCCTTCTGTAAGCATGCAGGGTCAAAACATTACGCACAAATATGCAAGTCTTAGTAGGCATTCAACACACTGCATTTAAATATTTAACCCTTTAAGCGCCAGGGATTTTTGGGGAAAATGCTGGAGCTTGAAACACTCCAAAGAGAAAAGAAAAAATGAAATCGCATAATAGGACCCCTTTAAAGATAGAGATCTACTGTAAATTAGAAAAATGTTGGGCATGACCGAAAGTTTATGTGGGTTGTTAATATACTCGTCTAATTTGCATACTATGACGTCATCAGAGGCGGCCATCTTGAATTTCATCATATTCAGGAAATAGTAGATATTGAATTGATGGTTGAACTTATTTGCATTTTTTTTTTTTTTTATCTTTTTATCCTCATTCCAAATGATCAGAAAAGAGGAAACCAACAATAAAACAGGAGAAAGTGCTAAATTATTACTATATTACTATACTATATAGTAGTAAAATGCATGTGAACAGTAACCTACTTTTTGATTAGTAATATTCAGGAAATAATAGATATTGAATGGATGTTTGAACTTATTGGCATGTTTGTTTTTTGTCTTTTTATCCTCATTCCAAATGATCAGAAAAGAGGAAACCAACAATAAAACAGGAGAAAGTACTAAATTACCAACAGGCTCATCAAAGCATTTGATCCAGTCTGATACACTTCTTCATTTCTCAAATAAACCCAGCCACCATTGTCACCGCTATTTCCAGCACTATTTAGATCCAGATCACCCCTGCTGCCTCTACCACGTCTCCCGGCTCT
>NW_015548206.1:435970-436145 GCF_001515605.1 Sinocyclocheilus anshuiensis | reverse complement strand
TCTCCCACCCCTGCTGCCTCTACCTCTAGCAACAGCTCTCCTATGGACACTACGACCACGTTCTCCCCTGCCATATATATAAATGAAATAAATAAAAACTAATGCCCTACCGTATTGCAACGCATCAAAGCAGTCAATCCAACACAGTCAAGAATAACCTAAAGAGGTTGCCACC
>NW_015548206.1:434804-435132 GCF_001515605.1 Sinocyclocheilus anshuiensis | reverse complement strand
TTTCCCATGTCACTTGAGATGTTTCCGTTTTGAATCGTTGTTACCAAAGGCGAGACACTTGAGGAAAAAATAAACGATCAGTTGTGGGACTATATTCTGTCATAAATCGCACACCATTCATTGCTGAACTTTCTACCGTCCGTTACTGGAAATTAAATTAAATTACGGGTTGATATGTCCCGATCTCAATAAAGTTTACACACACACTTTTGGTCCGTGAATTAGATCTCGCTCAGGACGCGCGCTGTCTGTGGAGGTTCCAGAATTAAATCAACATATTTTATGTTCCGTCCATTGCCAATCACTGCTATTTCGAGAGTGAATCCCG
>NW_015548206.1:427715-434501 GCF_001515605.1 Sinocyclocheilus anshuiensis | reverse complement strand
GTTTCTAAGCTATTTTATTGAGAAATCACAGAACAGTGTTGACAATACATTTCCGCGCTGAATGATTCTGTGCGCGTGATGTACGAGCTACTGTCTGTAGCCTATGTGTGTGCGTTACAGTGCAGCAGCGCATTAGATTAGAACGGCGATTAACTTACCTGTACAATAAGCTGTTTATAACGCATTCTCCCGTTCAATTTCGAGCATCCAGTAATATAATCACACATGTCTTGTGGGGCGCTTTCAGAGTACGCATTTATTTGTCATCTGAACTGTTTGGAAACGGAGCGTAAATGTGGAAGTCCTTCAAAGATTTATTATCCTGTTGCGCCCTCTATACGACCAGCGACTAGTCGACGTCAAGCTTAAAGCGTCATGGCAGAGCATTGATCTCATTTCTGAAACTATGCAGGGTGTAGCCTATGTGTCCGAAAAATGAAAGTTTCATACAAATTCTGAATGGATACCCTAGAAAGTGCGCAAAGCGCGCTCCCTTCATCACTAAAAAGTGTCACTCATCTTCGTTCATCGCGATCTTACAAAGTTCTGTTATAATCAATTAAGCTCTCAATGAATCTCTTATTTACATCGCGTCTGCTCTGCACTTAGTCATGAGATGATTCCCGAGCATGCAAAACTGCACTTAAAAACTGCAGCGCTTCCAGCGGTGAGTGAATTCTGACAAAACGTTTCTGATTGGCAAATCAACAGATACGTCTGTGATTGGTTACATTGCTCAATGCTCAAAAACACGTTGAGGGTATTTAGCGCTTGGCTAAGCGCTCCAATTGCAGCAGGGTGACATCAGGGATTCCATGACTAACAATTTGGGGGGGCAACTGTTTCTCTTAACAAAGAGATAACAAACGCCATCGCTTATCATTTAGCTAAAGACATGGCTCCAATCAACACCGTTGAAAACGATGGATTTAAACGAATGACAGTCGAGGAAGAACTGCAAAATATGCAGAACTTCGCGGCAACAGCAGACCTATGGTCAAGCCGAACTATGGAGCCGTATTTAAGCTTGACAGTGCATTTCACAACAAGTGACTTCAACATGAAAAGCCGCTGTCTACAGACGGCGTTCTTCCCTGCTGATCACACTGGCGAGGAACTGGCACAGGGACTAAAGGAGGGGAGTCTCAACTCCTGGAGTTTGGAGGAGGAAAAAATGGTGTGCATCACCACAGACAGTGGAGCAAACATTGTAAAAGCAGCCTCCCTGAACAACTGGACAAGGCTTCAGTGTTTTGGCCATAGGCTACATCTGGCTATAGGTGAGCTGTGTATTAAACACCCAGTAACATTTTCATATTTTCATTTAAATCAGAAAAATGTGTTCTTATGTTTTTTTTTTTATTAAATAATTGACCTATGACAGAAAACAGAATAAAATAAGAACGCATAACACATAAGGTACAGGTACTATAAAAATAGGGCTGCACGATTAATCAAATGCGATTGTCATTTTGTCAGTAAAGCAGGATCTGTAATCAGCAGTAAATCTCCATCACCTGCTTTCAGATGGAGCAGCATTTAATACACAGAGCCGTAGTTAAATACACATACATTAACCAGACATAAGCAGAAAAATTAGAAGTATAAATGGGCCCATTTTTACTCTGAGGCTTAAATTAACATTGATGATTGTATTGTATGTTTCTACATTTTAATCTGTGCCTTTTTAACTAATTACATTTATTTAACATTTAGATTAAAAAAAAAATTTGAAGTATAAGCACACACAATTAAGTTTATCCCGCTTTATGTTTGTCCCATTATATTGCATTTTTAATAGCTATTTTAACATTTAATGCAAGAAAATGTATGGAATGTTAAATTAATTTACTGCAGAGGTGATAACAAAGCATATTTTTATTTGTAGAAAATGCAATGAAAGATTCACGGATTGACCGTGCTGTAGGTCTTTGCAAAAAGCTTGTGGCCTACTTCAGCCATAGTTGGAAGCGGAGGAGGGAGCTTGCTATTGCCCAAAAGGAGCTCAACCTGCCTGAACACCAGCTTAAAACAGAGTGCCCAACAAGATGGGGATCCCGACAAGCAATGGTCCAGAGGATCCTTGAACAGCAAACTGCTATTGGACATGTTCTCTCCTCTGACCGGAAGTCTAGACACCTGACACCAACCTGGCAGGATATCGAAGTCCTTGAAGTGATCAACAAGACGCTCACCCCACTAGCAGACTTTACTGATGCTCTCTCAGGAGAGCAGTATGTTACTATCTCATCAGTCAAGCCTGTCCTCCACCTTTTTGAGACAATGATGGCAGTGCAGGAAGATGATACAGATCTCGCACGATCAATTAAGTCAAAAATCCTGCATTACCTTAAAGAAAAGTATAGTGATCCACACACTCAGGAGCTGCTCGACATAGCCACAGTATTGGATCCACGGTTTAAACTGGACTATGTCGGTGAGGACAACAAAGTCAGTGTCAAGGACAGACTGAAGAATGAGATGACTAGCATTGCTATGGTAAGTATATCTTTACATGATTCACGATACACTTTGTCTCACAGAGTAAGAAATTTACATTAGGCTACATTGTTTAAAGCTGCAAATAACTGAAATTGGATTTAGCTAACCCACCTTAGTTTTTAACTGCTGAGATGTTACTTTTGTTAGCAAGTGTAGAATATTGAGATTTTTAAGTGATCTTTTCTCTTTTCCAGCAAAGTCCCCCCACAACTGCCCCCAGCGCCCAGCCTTCGCTGCCCCCTGTAGAAAAGAAGAGAAAGACCTTAGGCAGTTTTTTTAAAGCAGCAAAGGGCAGTGAGGCAGCAGCACCATCTGATGCTTCTTCTCAAGAGAATGATGTTGACATGGAGCTAGGCTCATATCTGCTCAAAAGAAACATTGACAGCGAAGATGACCCCTTAGTTTGGTGGAAGGAACACAAGGGACAATATCCAAAACTGTCTGTGCTGGCAAGGAAATACCTCTGTGTCCCTGCTACAAGTTCCCCATCAGAAAGGGTTTTCAGCACAGGGGGGAACATTGTAACATGCCTGCGTTCCTCCCTGAAACCTCAAAATGTTGATAGGTTAGTGTTCTTGGCCAAGAACCTTTAAGGTTTTGTGCCAATTGGAGCAAAAAGCACAGGTTCTATTTAGTTATTTTTATTTATTATTGTTAACGTTCTCTTATGTTCAAAAACATAAAGCTTTTAAGTTGTTAACTTTAAAGGGTCTAAAACAAAGAAAAGAGACTATTTTTTGTTACTCCAGCACTTTATTATACTGAATGTCCTGTGTTGTTGTTGTTTTTGTACTTGAGTGCAATAATTTTTGGTTGAAAAAATGAGAATTGTGTAAGAAAATCGTGATCTCAATTCCCATGGAGAAAAATCGTGATTCACATTTTAGCAAGACTCGTGCAGCCCTACACTGCAGCGGGTAAAACAAAATGGGGGTTTGTCGCTCCCAAACTTTGAATTGTACCATAGGGCCTTTCAAATAAGATGTATTCAGGTCTGGCTTAACCCGTTCTCTAAGGTTCCCTGGAGGGAGATTGAGGAGTTTAGCTGGCAATCACAGATTACAAGATGTACTGTTCTCGGGGCTGAATAACAAACAATGTATGCATTCCTTTGGTCCAATCATGACCAATACTGTAGTCAATTTTAAGTTGATGGAAAAAGATATTCAGTATTCAAATAAGTGGCACACCAATACACCCATTTGGTATAACCATAGCATTCTTTCGGGAGGTGCACCATTTGTCTCCAGAGACTGGACGCAGAAAGGCATCTATATGTTGAAAGATATTTCGGGACCTAAAGACTAGGGATGTGCGGGTCTAGTCGACTAGTCAACTAAACGGTACAGCTCCTACTAGTCGACACTGAAAACAATAGTCGATTACACGACAGAAAAAAAAACAGGGTTTTATCATTCACATTACCATCATTTTAACATTGCATTTAAAACATTTTAAATAACAAGTTAAAATAAAACGTTTGAAAAATAATACATTATTTTTTAAAGTTTATCTGGGCGGAAACTACATTTTTACCTCAGACCTCACATGCGTTTTCTTCGTGTCAGTTGCGGCGAATTCAAAAATGACCACGCGAAAGACGAGAAGGTGTGGGATTATTTTGAATTAGAAGGAAACGGAAAAGTTTTGAGTAAACTGTGTAATGTCAAATTGTCTTACAATAACTCTACTGGAGCGATGCGTAATCATATTCAATACAGGCATGTAGGCGTTAGCTTAGAGCAGTGGTTCTCAACCCGCGGCCCGTCACGAATTCAAATACGGCCCACCATGCTGAACACAATTTAAAAAAATACTTTCAGTTTTACAATTCATTTGAGTTTTTACATTAATTTAAAAATGTACTAAATAAATATAAGCTATAGCCTAATGTTTTTATGTAAAATAATTTTGTTTTTCATATATTATTTTCAGACATGAGCAGTAGGCTACTCACAGCCCAATTAACGTTACGCATTTAAAGTAACGACCAAGTGGCCAGCGGCAGACAGTGAGCATATGTTTGATCAATTTAGCCTTCTCAAATCATCACGACTTGACTATAGATATAAAACAGTTCAAGCATAATGTTTAGACGTTAAACCTAGATAAATGTGCGCTGTATCTTATAGTTTGCGCAGAGAGTGGAAGCTGAAGCGCGCTTTGCAGGACATAGAGACGCCAGCGCGATCACTTGCATCCCGTCTTTCACCAGACCACGTTGATAATTTCACTGAACAAATAACGCATGGTCTGAGTAAGTAAAATGGGCATTGTTTTGTTTTTAGACAATATAGCCTACACGAAGTATGTTTTTAAAAGCCGTTTTAATGCTATTTCTTGATAAACCTTCCTATTGTTTTTGACTTGTGTTTTAATATGTTGGCTAACGTTATATATGAAGATGAAGAATTCTGTCAGGCTATTGATTGATTTTCCATTGTTCTGCATTTCCCAGCTGATTTGAATAAATAAGCTATGCTTTGGCCGGCGTTGAGTGTATGCTCTTCTTTTTTTTTCTTTTTAACGACCGCCTAAAATGAAATGATGATAACGCGAGGCAAGTGTGCGGCAAGCGGAATTCATTGAGGGATTTGACAGTGTGATTCATAGATTAAGTATTTCAAATATAGGCTATTATATAGGCTATGCTACTCGCACGCACAGAGGGGTTTTTTTCTTTTGCGGGTTTCTTGCTTTTAGACTAGTCGACTAGTCGGATACAAAACTTTTGTTTAAACGACTGTCAAATTAGTCGTCGCGCACATCCCTACTAAAGACATGTTAAGTTTTCAAGAACTGTGTGAACAGTAAAAAGTATGTGGCTCTCTCCACATACTTTGGATATGTACAAGTGGCTGATGCAAATTCAAGACATTATTATGGTAGAAATATCCACGGCTCGGGTGAATATGGCACAACTTTCTACATTACAGACCTGGACTATAGCTGCTGAGAAGATTTCCAAATATATTGCACAGAACAATGACTTGAACTTAGAATGATGTGTTCTTTTTTTCTTCTTCTTCTTTTCTTTCACGGAAATTCATGTTTCATGACACCTGTGACTTTTTCTGTTAACTCCATTATGTAATCAGTGTGCTCCACATTGTAAAGAGACCACAGGGTTAAGATGGGCGGGAAGGAGGGGGGCGGGGATGTTGAATTGAGATGTTACTTTGCTTCCATTCTGACTTGTTTGCAAATAAATAAAAAAAAACGTTGAGAAAATATATTACACTTACTCACATGAAACTGCAAGAGGTTGATACTATTTCCTATGCAATGACATTAGCCACTCATAAGCAAAATGCACGTAAACAATGCATGCATCGTGGTACTCTCCAAAATGGTGCTAGGGTGACGCCGAAGAGGAAAATTGTTGAATAAAGTAATTATTTTAGTTTTATTACACAACAAAACTATTCTCGTAGCTTCATAAAATTATGGTTGAATCACTGATGTCACATGGTCTATTTTGTCGATGTTCTTGGTACCTTCCTTTCTGGACCTTGAACTTGGTAGGACCCTTGCTGTCTTTAGAAGGTCAGAAAGCTCTCAGATTTCATCAAAAATATCTTCATTTGTGTTCCTAAGATGAACAGAGGTCTTACGGGTTTGGAACGACATGAGGGTGAGTAATTAAACAAAATTTTCACTTTTGGGTGAACTATCCCTTTAAGGTCATGGAGTTGCCTAGTCAGTCAACACACACACATATACATATATATATATATATATGTGTGTGATATATATACACAATATATGTATATGTATATATATGTCCAGAATGAACATCAGCGCTGCTTTATAATTCTGATCAACCAGAGACACTCTGGCTGCGTTTACACTGGCACAAAAAAGCCGATCTTTTGCTCACATCTGACACAGATCGGAATTTGTTGCACACGTGTAAACACAAAAACCCGCACGAGATCCGATTTTTTTGCATCCGATCTGAGCCACTTCCAAATGTGGATTTGAATCGGATACACATCTGATATCTGGACAGCCGACCTACGTCCAAACACACTATCCGATTCTCCACAGAACTCCCAATGCGAGGGCGACACGTTTGCTCATAAAGATTTTTAATGGCGTTTTAATGCCATTAAAACGCCATTAAAATGCGCTGTATGCGCTCGCATTTTATTGAGATGGAAACTTTTTATAGCTAAAAAAAATTGCACATTCAGGATCTGGTTTTCAACCCCCGCCCTGTGAATTTTGAAAATACAACAGCTAAAAGCTACATATATTTCTCAGCAATGAGGTGATAACTTA
>NW_015548206.1:426199-427552 GCF_001515605.1 Sinocyclocheilus anshuiensis | reverse complement strand
GAGGGTCTACCATGTGCATAGTAAAGCGATCACTGCAGACAATCCTTTTGGGTGGGAATTAATGTAAACACAGATATCGGATACCAGTCGTGTCTAAAGTGAATGTAAACAGATGTGCCAAAAAATCAGATATGATCAAAAGATCGGATCTGTGCATTAAGACTTGCAGTGTAAACGCAGCCATAGTAGTGCACCCTTTAAGCTCACCTTAAAATAATATGAAATCTTTAAAAAATTACAGCAGTGTAAAACCACAGACCAGCAATAAACTGTTAATTTACAATATTATGGATGTAAAAGTACAAGCCAGTAATGCCTGTGAAGTAATATATTAGCGTAGCACACAATCTTATACAGCTAGTCAGCTAACTGTGTTCTGTAGCATCTGCGCTGTGTTGCTAAAACTATCTTTTGGATCTAACTGTAATTATTTCCCACATCCAAGTTCCAGGTTATAATATGTAAAAGTCTCAACATTAATCTCTTAATTTTACAGTAAGTAGTGAAACTTACCCAAAATAAAGGCTTAAACATCTAAAAAATGCAAATTTAAGGAGCTACTCTTTTGGTGAAAGTTTTTAGACAGCTTTCAAAATGGCTGCCAGGCAGTGTGAACACATGGAGACCCATATCTCAGTGTGCAATGATCTGACTGACTTGAAATTACAGGAGGTATATAGTAACAAACACATCAATTAATTAAGCTATCAAGTATGATAATACATTATTGTGTCTTTTTATAATCTGAGCTCAAACATGGAAGTGTGCTTAATGGGTACGTGAGCTTAATAGGTACGTTTTCCCTATAGGGTTTAAAAATAAATTTGACTTCACTTTAGCTCAGAACAAACAGAAAATTAAAATTATAGTTTCAACGAATATAGACATCTATGACTTGTGAAGCCAGAGGAATATAGTATCCATGCCACATGGATTAAGGAGGAACTCCTAAAAATCACTGTGTAGTCTGGCATAAAGGTGTACTGTATGCTGTATATGTTTCTATGATGTCAGGCATGACATAGCAGGCGGGCAGTGGCATGGTTGGTAGGCCTGTCGCAATAATCAATATATCGACTTATCGCGCAATATATGTACATGACCTCAATAATTTTTGGTGACGCAATATATCGCTCCTTATTTTTCCTTAAAAATTAATGTCATCATGTTTTGTACATTCCACTTGCACCTGTGTCTTTTGCAGCTTCTCGTACATAACGTGTAGTCATGAGGTGAAAGTGAAAGTGACGTGACATGTGGCCAAGTATGGTGACCCATACTTGGAATTAGTGCTCTGCATTTAACCCATCCAAAGTGCACACACACAGCAGTGAACACAGACACACCATGAAC
>NW_015548206.1:420841-424844 GCF_001515605.1 Sinocyclocheilus anshuiensis | reverse complement strand
TTCTGGGGCAATATATCGCACAACAAAAAGTTGTTATCGTGACAGGCCTAATGGTTGGGAGGGCTAGTAGTAGGGGTGGGCGATATGGCAAAAATATCATATCACGATTTAAAAATATATATATATCACGATTCACAATTTTATCACAGTTCATTCTCATGTTGGTTTTACTATTTTGCAAGTTGTCTAAGCATTACAGCCAAACTAATTTCCCTATTATAAAGACAAAGCATTTCAAGGTAACAAAATATAAAAAATGGCAGATTTTTTGGGCTAAGGTGGGGGAAGATAAAAATCTTTAATAATTTTATCTGCTATTAAAAAATAAGAACAAAGATACACGTTACAAATACACATAATATGCAAATAAAACGGTGCTTTATTTTCAGGTACAATATTCAGCAGGAGCATTCAAGAAATTGAATGAACAAATATAAAATTAAACACTATACAGATTTATTATTATTATTATTATTATTAAAGCAAAGCAACTGTATTAAAGTTCTTCAGTCAAGAGTAGTGAGTGATTTTTCTCTTTGTGTTTTGTTGTTTTATTAATAATGGAATAGGCCTAGTTCACCCAAAAATAAAAATTCTGTCATCTGTCTGTCAGTTATGTCATAATGTTTTATTGTTGTACCATCATTTACTCACTCAAAAATTGTTTTAAACCTGAATGAGTTTCTTTCTTCTGCCGAACATAAATGTTATTTTGAAAAACATAAAAAAAAGTTGCTGGTCCACATTGACTTTCATAATATTTATTATTACTATTAAATTTAATGGGGACCAGCAACTGTTTGGTTACCCACGTTTTTCAAAATATCTTCTTTTGTGTTACACAATAAATAAATAAATACAGTTTTGGCACAGCATGTGAGTGAGTAAATAATGACAGAAATTAAATTTTAGGGTGAACCATCCCTTTAATGACAGTCGGCAGCATGTTTACTGTCCCTTTAAGACCTGCACGCATCTAATATACAGGCACATATCTGACTTTCTCTGAACTGTTTACTTTCATTTTAGACATAACCATCTTAGTCTATATGTAAACCTTGTGTGTTTTGTATTAGTGCAAAAGCTAACTTAGTCCAGTAATCAGGAGCTGTTTGACAGGGTTTTTAGTGCGCGTGCTTCGGCTGTACCCCCTCAGAAAAAGTGCACGTCAGAAAAGCGCGTTAATTAAATGTTTAACGGCTCTAAAGCAGATGCAAATAATGTACTTTTGTGACTGCGAATAAGTGCATTGTCCTGTAAGAGTAACTCTATCGCTGAGTTAACACTGATGTGAATGTATGTCGCGTTGTACAGTATCTTGAGACGGCGGCGCCAGAACTGCAGCTGACAGAATGCACTGTAGCACGATACTACAATATTTCTTCAAAAGTAGATTGTGGAGACAATTTTATTGTCCACGATCGAAAATCGTCATATCGCACACCCCTAGCTAGTGGTCGGTGGGTGGAGTCTGTGCCCAGTCACCAGTGGGAAGTTTAGGAATGTCACCAGGCGCCATGCCTTGAATCAGTCTGATTCACATGGCCACCAAACCTCCACCTACAGCAAGGAACAGGCAGTTCAGACACACCACCCCATTCTACTCTCCTGCACACAAAGAACACTTTTGTCCACACACAAATATACACAGTGGTACATTTCCTCTGCAGTTCTGGGTAGCCAGTTGTGTGGACTGACAGCAGATGACTGAATCTTCCAGCCAAAACACAAACATTATGCAATAAGAGTTCAGGGAAAGGGCTGTGTTTGGGGCGTTGTGGGAGGAAACTGTCTTACCAAACTATCAATAATCATCTCATCACTGTAGGCGATGTTGGTTCCACTATTGGTTCCAACTTATGACAGAGCACAACCTCCGGACAAAATGACAACACATAGGGATTGCGTGCCTGTGCACATTTCAAAGCACTGAGTGCCATTGACATCATGGCACCACGGTGAGGGCACAGTGCCATGGTGCTCTGCAATCTGCATTCAATGTGCCACAATAGCAGCAGTAATTCACTATACCATAGAGAGTTCTATGGTTATTTTCATGTCAAGATCAATCTATTTTAAAAGAAACAAACAGTAGTAATGAAAAAATAACAACTGACAGATTTTTCACTGAAATATCTGATATTAAATAAATAAAATAAAAAACATTAACAGACAAATAGATTTTCCTTTTCCCGTTCAATTTTTATTTTACTGTTGGGTAAAATGGGTAAAATCTTACTTCAGTGTAGGGCTGAAGTTGATGTGTTGACTGGCTCCGCACATCTCTCTCACATAACAGCGAACAAATTAAATCATTGTGGTGTTTCTTAAAGGCACAATATGTAAGATTTTTTTATTAAAATATCCAAAAACCACTAGAACAGTGTTATATATTTTGCTGACTTGTGTACTTACATTATCCCAAATGGTTTGAAGAATGTTTAAATACAGAGAAATAAGCTATTTTAACTAGTGACACGGACCGTGTCCATAGTGTCATTGTGTCGCCTGCCAATGACGTCATAACCGGGGTTTGAAATTAACTTTTTCACTCACCAGCCAATTTGGCTACTAAATTTTTAAGTTACCGGCCATTCATAATTTCTACTAGCCAAAAAAATTAAACAAATAAATAATGAACAAAAAGTCCGGAGGTAAGCCAACAGCTTGAGGCTGTCCACACTGGATGCGACAAAGTGACCATTGCAAATCATTTGTACTTTGTCAAACAGTAGGCCTACATCATAAATAGAACGAGGCATCAGTTTACTGTTGGGGATTTGTCGCGCTGTGCTGCGCCACATCCAGTGTAGTCCGCATCACCGATTATAATGGGTTCTATAGGATTTTGTCGAATCTGGTGTAGACACGTGTTGTAGAATTTTTTTTATTTTTCATTATTGCTTCAATGTAAAGGAAACCAGTGCGCCCGCCACGCCATTATTTGTTGCGTAGTGACGGGTACAGGGCTGGACTGGGGTTAAAATTCAGCCCTGGACAAATCCAGCCTATCCGGCCCTCAAGTTCCCCTGTGAATGTTTTGCTGTGTTATAGGGCCTTCAATTGGAGTAAGTAAATAAATAAATAAATGAGGACAAAAACAAATAATGATATATTTCTGAATTCACAGCAAATGCAACAAACTAATAGCCTACTGCATTTTTGTCACACAGAAATGCACTTGACAGTATAAGCATTTATTTTGTGCTAGAAAATAGGAAATTTACTGCTAATAAATGCTGTCATCCTTTCCTCACCCTCATGTCTTTCCAAACCTGTATGACTTACTTTCTTCTGTAAAACACAAAAGATATTTTGTAGAATGTTACCAAACCATTTTGGTTACTCTTGATTTCTACTGTATGGACAAACATTTCTTAAAATATCTTCTTTTATGTTCCACAGAAGAAAGAAATTCATACAGGTTTGGAATGACATGATGCTGAGTAGCCTAAATGAAGACCGTTTAAATTTTTGGGTGAACTATCCCTTTAAGAGCTTTATAATATTTGTAAATGGAAAACACCTCATTTATATGTGTCTCTAAATTACAGAGACACTGATTTATATCTTTAATCAGGCTCTTACTGAATTAACATTTTACTTCAATTAAAAGATTTCTGCCCGAGTCCCGTCGGATTGCATCGGCTGTGGGGATGAAGACGACAACTCCCATGATTCCACACTCTGTCACGGCGTCATCAAACTACGCCTTTGTTTCTTTGTTTATTTTGAATACATGCCCTCTAGCGGCGAAAAATTACATATTGTGCATTTAATATACATTTCTCTTTGTACTTGCGTTCCCATGGAAACGTCATTACCAGGGTTTACCAGGACTTCACAAATTGGTTAAAGTGCCCCTATTATGGATTTTTGAATATTACCTTTCATGCAGCGTGTAACACAGCTCTAAGTGAATGAAAACAACCTGCAAAGTTTTAAATCTGAAAGTGCACCGTGTATAAAGTTATTGTCTCTCAAAATAAAGAGTCGACTCAAT